>NW_015115371.1:64303-73965 GCF_001443285.1 Poecilia latipinna
TCAAACTACATTCAGTGTTTAGCCGTTATTTTCAGAGATGTCAGATTATACAGAGATGGAGCTGAAGTAGCCAACAATGGAGGGATTTTAAATGACAGAAGCTCTTTAAAAGCACCGGTTTGGGTTTCCGGATCTGGAAATGGGAACAACACGAGCCGGGTTCAGGGACTGGTCAGAGCAGCGCTGGGAGGAAGTCCAGGCGTGAAATGGATTTATAAAAAAACAAGCCGAAGAAAGAGAGAAAGGCGGAGAGAAACGTGTAGAGGCGTAAGAGCGTGACAAAAACAAACAGGGAAAAGTGTATCTGATCTAAAAAAGTGTTTGGTGTGTTATAAAGCTAACAGGATGCCTGGATTTGTTGCTTTTCACAACAATAAATTAGAGTTTAATATCAGAAAGTGAGTTTTTAGTGGAGTTAGCGTGGTGGAGGAGGAGGAGGAGGAGAATAATCCTGATATCTGATGCTGTCAAATGTTACCTGTTTTGGAGTCTTCCAGGGTGAATAGTGACCTGAAATGTTGAGAACACAAAACATGCTTTAGGGTAAAAAAAAGAAGAAGAATGATTGAAAAAAACTGGTGAAAACATAAAAAAATACATGAAAAGGCAGATGTGGATGGGAGAATGGAAATAACGTGCAACAGGAGACGACCAATGAACATGTACACCAAACAATCTCATAAGAAATAATTTCTAATTAGTGTGTTCACTGCAAAAAACATACACAAGCAATTCATTTTGAGCTTGTTTCTTTTTTTTTTTTTTTAGCTAGTTTCTTTTTCTATAAGACAAAGCTAGCTTAAAGTAACTTTTCCACAGGATATGGGAGCTTTGTTTTAAGTAAATAATTCCTTAATATTGATGAAAACATACAAATCCCACTGATTATTTCACTTATCACATCACTTTTTTTTTAGGAATTATTGACTTAAAACAATTTCCTACATCTTGCTGAAAAGTTCTGAATTATTTTCAGTGCATTAGACAAAAATACTTGGTAAGATTTTTTTTTTTTTGCAGTGTTTGACTTTTACTGGGGTATGAATATGAATAAAATCTGAGCTGAAGAGAAAAGTGGGAACAATTTCCCTAAAGCCTTCTTTGATTAATTTAAGGAGATTTGGAAACAACGTTAATTACATTTCTATAATTAAATATCAACTGAACACTAATACCATGTTTATACCGTTATATCGGCTCCTAATGTAAGAAAAAGATGATAATAGGCACTAAACTGCTTCATTAGGAGGAGCAAAACTGCAAAATTAGATAAATGTGAAAAAGTAAATTACAAATAAAGGACAAAAAACACATTAATGAAAATGAGAGGAAGAAAACTTAACAGAAACAGTGTAGGGTTGTGCTTATTTGAGGGATTTCTACTGTTTTTGCTTTGTCACCAATACAGAAAATAACTGAATTACTTGATTTTAAGATTTCTAAATTCAAAGCATGTTCTTCACCTGATAAATAATATCAGATACTCCTCAGCTGAGTGGGTTAACTTTTCTATCCACGTAAAGTCCAGCTTGCTCATGAGGAGTCGGGGATTGCGTCAGATTCCTGGTCGATCCGTCATACTGGCTTCTCTTACTGTTGTTATTCCTTTTCTCTGCTCTGATTTCAGATTTGTGTTGCTGTTCTTCTTCAGATTTAATACTCTTCCTCGTCTCTCAAGCATTTGACACAGATTTTGAATTCTCTACAGAAAGGCAGAACAAAAACATCCAGTCTGACTGAAAACCGCTCTGCACAGTTTCTGCTTTAACCTTCAGGCCAACCAAACTGTGTAGAAAAGCTGTACATAGTAAAATTAACTATGTAAATGTGGGAAAAAGATACCAAATGCCTGATCAAAATGGATTCTGGTCCAGGTAAAACATCATTTGGGATCCACAGTAAATTATGAGTGGAGTCCACTGAATTCATAAAAGCCTCTGTCATGTTATAGTTTACATCCGGAAACGCTGGAGGGCAAAAAGAGGATTCTTTGACATGGTATCCACAGCCGCGGTGCCGCTGTAGTACAGCAATGTTGACAACTCAGTGCAGTGCACCACAGCAAAGGGAGAAATAAGGCAGAAAAAAATGTTAAACAACTCAAAACCACTTTTTCATTCTCTCTGCGTTGCCTACGCTACACGCAGACTTGCTGTCATAGCAACTGATAACGCCGCCACTTTGTTTCTGGATTCAACACCGAAAACAAACATTTCCCTCACAAAAAAAGACCATTCAATCTCTTAGAGTATTATGTTTTCAGGCTTGGTGTTTGTTTGGCATTCATTAATAAATGATTGCTGTATTAGATTAGCTGCTGCTGCTATTAGCTAAGCTAATACTGCAGTGTTTGATTAGGTAATTTAAACAGATTCTGATAATCTGTCAGAGTTGGTGTTTAGGTCGCCTTTTTTTATTTTTTATTTTAACCGAAATGAAACACATAAAATTCCACAGCACATCTACATGTTACTGTTGTCATAGTCAAGCTAGCATAACTGAACTACTTCCCTCTCCCTTTTTTTCTTCATTAAAACTTTTCCAGGCCTTATCTAGTTTTTGTAGTGCTGACAATTAGTAGCAAAGGATTGCGTCTCTTTTTCTTTTACATATCAGGCGTACATTTAAGATTTAGCGTCTTATATTGATAACTTAACAGCTAAAACCAATGCTAGTCATCATTAGCGATCAACTTTTTGCCCTCCAGCAGGGAGATGAGAACAGATCTTGTGTACATGACGTCATGCTGGAAGGGCTCCAGATTTTCTTTTAATGGAAACAATGAAGTTAGGAAATGAAACTGAAAAGATTTTGGTCATTTTCCCTGTTATGTTCCTGTCATTTTTGTTTTTCACATTTGTTGCCGAGCAACTTCCCTTGTAGTGATTAGACTTTTCATGCGGCCACACGCTGACCGCACACATGTACAACCCGAGCCCTTCCATTAATTTTCCGCGCTCCCACTTCAAACATCAAGCTGTTCTTTCAGTTTCTGTGTTACCAGAAAGAACATTTAAATCAATCATTGATCTGTCAGCAGCGCCAGGAACGGAGAGGCAGAACGTAAACGCTGCGGCTTTCCCTTAACTGGGCTTGGTTTGTCACACAGCACAGCAAGGTAAAGGTTACACTTTCCTCTTTCTCTCTCCAATCCGTCTTGGGATGACCTTTCAGGAGGCATTTCACACATTTCTGCTGTTTGCAGCAACAACAAGCAGGAATCTACAAAAGAGAATTAGGGATACTGAAAAAAATATTTTTGTTTCCTGCACCACTGGGAAAATCAAGTCTTAAAACGCAACTCGACCAAGTAAATTTGGGAAAGACAAGAGCTCAGGTTTCCAAATTCTATAACAGGGAAGAAACACGTAGGTCATTATTTTCATGAACTTCCAAGAATGTTTGATTATTTAAAGTCAGAATCCTTAAAAAAAGAAGTTATTTTCAGTAAAATCAGAACTCAGAAAAATGTCGGAATTCTGAATTTTTTTTTTTTTAATTTTGAGTAAAATCAGAACTCAGAAAAATGTCGGAATTCTGAGAGCAAAGCCGGACTTCTGAGAATAAAATAGGAGTTCTGAGATAAAATAATTCTGAGTAAAGAGTCAGAATTTATTAAACTTTTTTTGTGGCCTTAATTACCTTCCATAGGAATCTGTCTTGGTTACCATAAGCAGTAACTAAAAGCAGGAAGTTGTTTGTCTTTAGTTATATTGACAGAACATGGAGAAAAAGCGCTTTATTTTTCTTCTAGATTTAATTCATCTCACTTTCTGGAAGTCACAAGCATATGCTAACACAGAAATCAAATTATGGGATGCTTGCTTGCCAGTTGTCCCACTGAGATGCTACTGGAATGGTGACAACGCAGGAAATTGCCAAAAGCTGCATCTTTCAGAGCAACGCTGTTGAAACAAGAAGCCTCGTCAGATCTACATATTTTCAGTTTTTCTGTCAGTAAATGGGAGTATTTCATCAGGACAACTACAGGAGACGGAGTGAGGTTTTTGCTTCGCGTGTTCCTGAGAAGGTCAATCACTAAAAAAGCCTCTTCAGAATACGAGCGAGCAGCATAACCAGAGCTGAGCCGCATCGACAGGCTACCAGGCGTCAGTGACCGACGCCGTCCACAGGGTGAAGTCCCTGTTAACTCAGGCATGGCAGACATTTAGTTGGACGCGAGTGTCACCGCGCCCTGTGGCAATAAGAGGAGAAAGTCTGGGCTGAATGAGCTGTCCGTGGCGCTGAAAGCTCTGCAGCGCTTATCAGACGTGTCAGCTCGGCTGCAGGGACACCGCAGAGTCCGACTCACTCGCTGCTTTTCAGCAAAGTGCAGCTCTGGCCTGCAGAAGCTTTCACAGAATGACGAACCTTAAGACGTTTCGGGTAAAACGGTAAAAATGTTTCCAGGGTTCGTCATAAAGTACACAGAAAAACATGAAGACATAACATAACTTTGGGCTGGGACTTTGACGCATTAATGACGTAGGTTTTAAGAAAAACGATAAATCTTGCTAATGAAATTATTGAGGTTGTTTTAATTAATTATGAGTTTAACTGATTTTCTGATTATGCAATGGATGATAAAGCTGCTTCTCTTGTCCCACTGGGTGTGAATTTCTGTTAAAAAACAATCTGACGGGACATTTGTTGTATTCAGGTTGTGCTAAAAGGCGTTGGCCTAAAATAGCAGCTAAATGCTAAATATGTAGCAGCAAAGAAGTTGCTGAAACAAGTGAAAGTTAAATGGGTATAAAAGCACTTTGTTAGCTTATTTACTGTTTTTAGAAATAGTAATTAGCTTTGTTGTTGAGCTCATATGTCTATTTATTCAGTAATTTAGCAGCTAAATGGGTTTTTGAATTGAAAAAGTTGGTCGATGTATAGTTTAATTAAAATCCAATTAATTACAGACCCTACAATTAGCTAGATTAAAAACTGAAATTGAGTTTCACTATTACTCATAACCTGAAGCTGTTTTATTAAATATTTCCACAATCGTGTGTTTTGGTCTTCATGATGTGTTTCCTGAGATCTATCTGCACTCTGGTGAACTCAATTAGGTGACTTTTGGAGGAAATTCAGGAATTTATTCAAGTTTATCAGGTTAACGTGTCTGACTATTAAGGTTGAAACGATTAATCATGATAATCGATTATAAAAATCAACTAATTTAGAAATCGATTGATTGTTAAGTGGCATATACACTCAAAAAAAGGACATTTCCTGGAGAAAAACCAACATATTCCAAGTTGTAAGCTAAAACTGTACAAAAAATATATATAAATTTTGCATTTAAGAATATAAAATATGTTTTACCCAAAACTTCTCAAGTTGAAACAATTTTCCTTTTTAAAAACAGAATGGATTTTTTTTATTCTTTTAATACATTTTTAATATTGTACATGTGAACAAAAAATCGCAAGTGGTTAAATGAAATACTGCATTTTTTTTACCCGATTAATCGAATAATCAGTAGCTTAGTAAAATAATCATTAGTTGCAACCCTACTGAATACTAATACATGCCACAGTTGTTTTTGTTTTGCAAAATAAAAAAAGAAACATTTTATTTTCCCTCCATTTAAAGTGTTTTTTTGTCACATAACTTCNCAAAAATGCTGGATGTGAACACATTCAAAACTATTTTAACTAAAGCAACAACAGTTCGCATTCTTTTTTACACAAAAACAACAAAAACTGTTCTGATTCTCAATTTAAACAGTGAAAAAACATTTAAATCATGAATCTTTGTGTCTTCAAATGATGCTTAACGAGCAACGTCAATTTTTCCCTCAAAATACAAAGTTATAATTTGTACAAAGATGCAGTTGTGGGCATGATTGACACTGAAACATGGATCTGCATGAATAGATGCTTTAACCTGACAAAGCTGGATCTATGATTTATGGATCTAAATGCTGAGGGAGGTTTAATCAAATAGGTGTTTAACTGAAAGCAGCCTGATTGCACAGACAAGGCAATAACAGTAGAAGTGATTGCATCATGTCAGAATCCTGATGTTCTTTCCTGAATATGCATTCGAGGAAGAAAGTCTGTCTCCTCCACATGACAACCTGTGCAGAAAACAGATGTCTTCCACTTCTATCAGTTGCATTGTGCCTTTGCGCACAAACAAACCACTTACAAGCTGCAAACTGCTTGAATATGCATGATAGGAGAGATCAAAACACAGCCCAATTTATCAAACCGCACTCATGCAGTTAGTGGATGATCACTTCATTGTAATAAAAGCCACAACAGAAGCTCTTGATTTGTTTAAGAGGTGACTTTAGTTTTCGAGCTGCTCCTCCTACACGGGGAGGAGATGTCAAGCACAACTTTTAGCCCTGCGATCTAATTTTTAAGGCAACATGGCTGCCTGCCATCTGCTTTGTTTAAGAACCCCTGCCTGCCGTCTCTGGGCAGATATCGATCCCTGGCGGCACCTCCAAACATTCAGAGCTCGCAGGGAGAGACATGAGTGTGAACAAAGCTGAAAGGCTGTGATCTCCTGGCACAGAGTCCAACTCGTCTCTCTCTTCCTCCTATTGTTTTTCCACCATGTTGTGCATGAGTGTGGTAGATGGATCACTGTCTAGTTAAAACACGCTCCCTGCAGGAGGCTTTTTTTCTTTCCATGCAGTTCAAGAACCTCTTCATCTGATTCTCAGGTGGGAGGTCAAAGCAAAACCACTGATTCATGATGTATAATTCGCCTCTGGAAACCTGCAGGTGGCGGCCATTGCTGGAGAACGACGCTTAATAATGTAAAGAGGAGGGTTCAAACGATTAATCGCGATTAATTGAAATAATCGTCAACTAAAGTAGTAATCCATTAATCGTTGATAGACTTAAAAACATCAGTCTGTTCAAGTAGCACACACACACAATTCAAAACTTAATTATTGCTTTTAAACTTAAAAACTAACATTTAAATTAGTTTTTAAGTCACACTTTAAAAAATTACATTTTCTTTTTTTTTTTTTTTTATTCTGTAAGTACGCGTGTAACCTTTACCACATTTGTCAGTTTTGAAACTGAAACCATAACAATTTTTTTAATCAATTAATCATTCAAATAGTCAATAGAATTATTAATAACTGAAATAATAACGAGTTGTAGCTCCAGTAAAGAGCTAATTCTGCAGTTATAGTGGTCGGGAAAGCCACTAATGAAGCTGCGGGCAATCTTCATGTTCAAGCTCTATAATTATCAGTAATGAGGAGAAAAATCCATATTTGTTGGGAAGAGGGCAGCAGGTCGAGACAAAATCCAAGGATGTGTGAGTGTGATATCTTTAATATGAGTGAAAAGCTTCTGAAGGCGGTCGAGTTTAACTGACTGGAAGATCTAAATCCAGTCAGTGATTTAGAGTTCAGAAAATTTAAATTTTAAGTGTACAAAACAGATTATTTAGAATTTAAATTTTAAAAACAGAAAAGTAATTTTAAATCACTTCTCTGACAGAAACTGTTGATTATTTTAAATTCAAATGACAGAAAATATTCTCAAATTAAATTATCGCCCAGCCCATTTACTCTTATTTTCCCCTCTTAAAATGAGTGTGTACATTTTTAATCACCTGACAGAAAGGCTTGTTTGTTGAACCACTTGGTAGTGCAGAAAAATAAAAATCTCATTTTATATTTAAACTTTCTGATTTTTTGGAACAAACTCAGTTCAAGAGAAACATCTTGTTGCTATCCGTTAACAATCCTCATCTCTGGTGCTTTTTAAGCCACTAATGGCGGACATTTAGGAGTGTGTTGCCATAGTAACCGCTCCATAAAAAACAACCAAGGTCCCTGAATTTGGGAGTTAAGAAAGCATGAAAGCTGTCGGTGTTTGCGAGCGTGGATAAAAGCAAAGAGGTGGTTGCCTGAAAAACATTGCGATGAGCGGCGCGCCAGCTGCTTCGCTGGCAAATATTTGCAGGATGCAGCCAGAGATTTATGAGTGATGGCGGCTCTGTGGCCGATATCAGCCCGAAGCCAGGTGGCCGGCTCCGTTAGACGCGTCCAGATTTATGAGAACGGTGGGAAGGAAGGTAGAAAACAAGAAAACCGGTTCAAAACAACGAGAAAAAAAGGACCTGAACTGTTATAGAGCAGATATAAAAGGACATTTTTGATTTTTGAAGATTAAATTTTTTTGCACTCCTTGCGTTTCCATAGCGATAGGTGATGTCAGCACAGCCAAGGCGGCCATCTTGTTTTACAGCTTCTGTTTATTTGGACAGTGAAGTCAAGCCAACTTTTTTAACGATTGTATGACATTAAAGTTGGAATAATATGAGAATAAGGTGTTAATATTACCAGAATAATATCAAAAGTAGTAGCTTCACACGAATGCTTGGACAAAAAATATCAAAAATGAGGAATGTTGAGCCTCTTGAGACATATTTTGGTTTTGGCTTTAGAAGTAAGAAAATAATTAACCTTTTAACTCATTAACATCAAATTATTATTCACTGCAGGACTTTAAAATATAGCCGTTCACACAATTGTTTCAAAGAATATGACGAGGTCATGTTAGGTCTTTTAACTCAAAATAAGTTTTTTTCTGATTAAAACAACTTCTTACTGCTGACCACTGTTTTAATTTTGCATGTTTGTTGTATTAAAAGAAAAATCTCTAGTTTTCAGGTTTTTTGTGGGGGTTTGACTGTGTAAATTTATTTTTAGTAATAACAGCTTTTGGGTTGCTTTCTTTCAAAATGCTTGCTATATTTAGCCAAGTTTAAGAAAGGATAAAAGCTGATTTTGGGGCAGGATTTTGGTAAAAGTCTTTGGATAAACCTGGTTTTGTGAAAACTTAATTACAAAAACACAAATACTTTGTGTTGTACATGTTTAAGAAAATCATGTTGGAAACAATTTTTACCCTGATTACAATTTAAAAGTCTCCATTTGCATCTGAATTTGTGTCATTTTTGAATTGCAGTTGGGAGACGCACAGAATCAGTCCCAGGGCCACAAATGGCCCACGCGCCACACTTTGGACACCCCTGCTTTAACGTCAGGCTGTAAAGAGTAGATACAAATGACCTGTTTGCAGAAAGGAAGCTGCAGCTCAGCGAGACGCAGAGAAAAGCATCTCACCTGGAATAATCCAGTGCATGAGAGTTGGAGGGATTTATTCTCTATTCTGGCTGGAAAACAGGTGGATTTACTCTGCAAACTGAGCATGTTTGAAGACTTAACAGAACATTCACTACTTTAAAATAAAGATTTGTTTTTTTTTTAGCATTTTATGATAAAATAATTCATCCTTCTATTACTGTGTATACCTGTTTTCTGTCTATATTGTGAGGATTTTGTGTAGAACATAAGCAGCAGCCATTCAAACCAAAATGGTCTCAAAGCAACAATATTAACCTTTATCACTAGAATTACTCGGACAATTTAAGTAATTATTGGATAAATAATTACCAATTAAACCAAATTTTGCTGCTACCAACAGCAACATTTGTTGGTAACAGGCCTAATCAGACAATAGATTTGGTATTTAGAGTTTGTAAAAAAGACCAACTCAAGATCAAACCAGACATTAAAATTGGGAAGATTTATGCAGTGTATAATGGATGTTGGTTGTTTTGGGTGCAAGATGTATTCCCAGATAGCACATGATGTTAAATCAACGTTGAAAAATAGTTAGAAT
>NW_015115372.1:0-36813 GCF_001443285.1 Poecilia latipinna
TTTTTTATTTTTTTTTTTTTTTTTTTTTTTTTTTTTAATTACCTGACTCCCAGTGCGCTCGGAGACTTCTTGGAGAACATGATGGAGACCCGTTTCAGTTGACACACGTATCGGCCCACGCCGTTCTGAAGAACGCTCTTCAGGAAGCGGCTGGGCGTCCCTCTGGATGTCATCCTTTCACCTTCAACTTTATCTTCAACTCAGTAAAGACAGACCACTGCTAACATGTAGTAATTTATAAAACTGCGATACCTAAACTCGTAGAGGACAACCTCTCGGCTAGGAACACAAGGCAGCCCGTCGCTTGAAAGGTCCGATGTGAAACATACACGGAACTGAAGTTTCATAGCATAGCTACAATATGGAGCGCCGTCTGCCATATTGTGTGTGGCAGGTTCTAGGGTTCTCCTTGGAAACCAACGCAAGATTTTTTCGTGTTGGTAGTTAGACTGGAATAGTTTTCACGTGCAGTTCCTTTTCCTGTTTTAAAATAACATTACCACGGTGTGTGAGGGAATGCAAACTTACTGCCAGGGGGAAATCCTCTGTATTCCTTCAGGAACGCTGTAGTTCAATTTAACTCGATTCAGTTAATTTATATAGTGCAAATTCACCACAAATGTCGTCTCGTGGCACTGTAGTAGCAATAATAACTTCAATAACTCCAATCACAATTATTCAAAGTAGTTAACAATTTCCAAGAAAACCCTGCAGATTTCATCGAGTCAGTGGCTTGCAGCATTTAACATTTTAGACCCTTTCTGGACCGAATCTCCATTTACGGCACAATCCCCCAGCTTGATCAAAGTTTCTTTTTTTTTTTTTTTTTTTTTTTTTTTTTTTTTTTTGCATGCAACAAAAACTGCCACACACAATATGGCAACGACATTGACGTAAGGACCTGAACGCGCAAGAGATGTTTCTTCTTCTATGATTTGTGTTTTAGACGGACTTGTTTTGAAAGCGTACCAATAAAACCCGGGCTGCATGGAGCATGGGACAAGACGAGGTCAGACGTTTAGCAGGTAAAATGTCTTTATTAAGATCATGGTTTTTATTAACGTAACACACATTTTTTTAAGCTGATTTTATAAGGTGCTTCACTGTCTACTTCCAGTCTGTGAATTATGTTCGCTTGAGTGAAAAAGAAGACTTAGTATAAGCCTTAGTATATTTCTGTATCACTTCATGAAGTCAGTTGTGTAGCTTTAATGCATCTAACTAATGTTTTGCACGCGTTTTCTTCTTTGTGTGTTTTTGTAGGTCAAATGAGCTAAGCAGATAGCCAATGTGGAGAGGCCTGCTGCTGAAGGGCACCACCTGTCTCCTGCAGGTGTCAGCCCAAAGCTTTCTCCATCAAAGACATGCTTCCTCCCAGTGTTACAGATTTCTCACCCATAGGTCCGTCCACAAACTTCAAGAGACATCATGCATCCCGAGGCTTAGAAGTACAGACGTCTTCCAATCCCACAACCTGCTCAGGAATTATAAAAAGGACGCCAAGTCCACTGTAGAGTTCCCTCTGAGTCCCATCACAGTCACAGACATCAAGCAGTACTTGCGCTCCAAAGACATTCTCTTCCACGATGGCTACAGCTGCCTCCACATCCCAAGCATCTTCATCGACGCGTTCACGAGGAAGGACAGCTTCTCCCTGTTCATTGACAAAACCACGGGACAGTTTCTGTGCAAGGACACGCTGGTGGAGGGCAGCTGGGAGGACCTCCAGGACTGCCTGGAGGTGATGCAGAAGGACGAGCAGGACTCGCTCAGCCCTCATGTGCTGCTGGGGTATCCGGAGAGCCTGGAGGAGCAGGAGGAGACGGAGAGGGAGCAGAGGGAAGTGCGGGAAATCTGGTCCAGCTCGTTGCCCTTCACAGATCTCCACGACGAGGAAGCTCAGCTGGTTAAAGCCATGTTCCGGGTAGGATTAAGAAGAACTTCATTTTGTGTTTATGTGCTGTTCTCTGAAATGCTACAACTAAATATGCATGTTGCAAGATTCTAAAAGGTAGTTCCAAAATCTTTAAAAAAAAAATTAAAAAAAAACTTATTCCTGTTTACAGTCAAACACTGCATATCGTCAAACATTAAAGTTATGAATTATGGTTACACTGGATTTACGTAGGGCTTTATTTGGTCGGCAGGTAGGATTTTTTTTATTATCATTATTTGCCAAGTTTCAACAATTTTATTGGCAGAAAAGTCAAATTGTCAAGTGTCTTTTTTTTAGTAGCAAGGTGACTTCTTAAGGAAGTTGTTTTCCTTGGATTTAATTTAGGGGTATCGTTGTGATGGGGTACATCAGGTGTGGTGTACAAGGGTACGCCACACCTTTCTGATTGGTGTTTGTATAAGACTCAGAAAACCATGAATTGTTTCCGTTCCATTTCACAAACATGCACTTGATCGATCACATCAAATCCCAGTAAAACGCCTGAAGTTTCTGGGTGAAAATGTTCAAAACGTTTGAATACTTTTGCAAGACACCATAATTGGTGAATTTAAACAAAAGGTTTTAAAAGTGTGAGTCACAGTAAAAAGAAAATCTGCATCTCTAGCAACACGATAGAGTTAATAATCTTTTGCGTAATGCAGACCTTTTTTAAACTTTTATCCGTACTGATTGTTGGACTACCTCACAAACTCTTCGCTGTTTTACTTTTTCAGATCACAAAGATCTCCAATGCAACCCTGAAGAAGTTTGGAGTGAGGCTCTTTAAGCCCACCAAGAGTCTGGTTTTCCCCTGGTTCGGTGGTCCCGACTCCTCCTTGAAGGGGATCAAACTCCTCTCCGCCCAAAGGACAGACGGAGAGAAGGTCACCTATCACGAAGCCACACTTCCAAAGTGCAGCTCCTACTTCAACTTGTTCGGCCTCGCCCTAGTGAGCCGTATGGACTCGGAGGTGGTGGTGACGGGCTCCGAGTTGGACACTTTGGCCGTTAGCCAGGGCACCGGGCTCCCCAGCGTGGCTCTGCCCCGCGGGGTCAGCTGCCTTCCGCCGGCCCTGCTGCCCTACCTGGAGCAGTTCAAGAGGGTGACGCTGTGGCTGGGGGGTGACATTCGCTCCTGGGAGGCATCGAAGCTCTTTTCGCGTAAGCTGGGCCTGCGCCGGTGCACCCTGGTGCGACCGGGGGAGTTCCAGCCGTGTCCACTGGAGGCGCTCTCCCAGGGGAAAAACTTGTCCCGCATTGTCAAAGCCTCCATCCCAGCGGCGCACAAGTCCATTGTCTCTTTCAAGCAGCTCAGAGAGGACGTTTACGGAGAGCTGGTGAACACAGATCAGGTGGCTGGAGTTAAGTGGACCAGATTTCCGGAGCTCAACCGGATCTTAAAGGGACACAGAAAAGGAGAGCTCACAGTTTTCACAGGTACTAATCTGTCATTTGTCTACTTACTTTATTTAAAGCTGGTACAGAAATAGTGGATAAAAATGGAAATCTTCACAAACCGGCCCAAATTGGAACCAGGCCCAAAATAAACGGTGTAGTTAAACAGTTTTGAAGGAATTGTATCTATTTAAATGTAATTATGTTTCATATCTGTGCGTTTTTCTTCAAAGAAAACTGAACTGCTACTTTATTATGTGGGCATAAAATGCTTTGTTTAAAGGTATGAAATAGAAGTAGGAAAGGGTCCTGTCCAGTTTTCTATCAGTGCGTTTCCTATCCAGGTCCAACCGGAAGCGGGAAGACCACCTTCATCAGCGAGCTCGCCCTGGACCTCTGCATGCAGGGTGTCAACACGCTGTGGGGCAGCTTCGAGATAAACAACGTGCGTCTGGCTAAGATCATGCTGACGCAGTTCGCCATGCAGAGGCTGGAGGAGAACCTGGAGCAGTACGACTTCTGGGCTGACAGATTCGAGGAGCTGCCGCTTTACTTTATGACGTTCCACGGACAGCAGAACATCAAGTATGTTTGATCAGGGCGGTCAGTTTTTACCCGTCTCTCCCTTCCCTTTGAGTTTTCTTACGTTTTTGCCGACGCGACTGCCGTTTTTAATCAGGAACTCTTCCGTGAACTTGTTTTCATTCCAGGGCAGTACTGGACACCATGCAACACGCCGTCTACCTCTACGACATCAACCATGTCATCATTGATAACCTGCAGTTCATGATGGGTCAAGAAAACCTCTCAGTAGATAAGTGAGTGGAAGCATAGACTTTTATTCAGTGTCAGGGCAGAGAGAGCTTAATGTTCTGGCATGTAAGCAGGGAAATGTACAAAAACTGCAAATTTACAAAAACCTGTAGATTCATCTGGAGCAGGTTTACTGAAACACACAAAACCACAACATTTCAGCTAACAGTCGCATCAGTAAGGTAACTGAAAGTCCTGCTGAAGGTAGACAACCGCTTACCTGAGCCGTCCTTCTTAAGGTGGACCAATTGGCAAGTGGTCTACCTGCCACCACCGTGATTGGCAGGTGTTAAACAATGTTCTTTGAACACCTATTCCTTACAAAGTAGATTTGAAAATAGCTGTCTAGTTAGGCTCTAATCGTTAACACATTTGAATTAAAACATGCAAATGAATTTGCAATCCAGATTTGCCGTCCAGGACCACATCATCGGGGTGTTCAGGAAGTTTGCCACCAACAGCAGCTGCCACGTCACTCTGATCATTCATCCCAGGAAAGAGGAGGACGACAGGGAACTGCAGACTGCGTCCATCTTCGGTTCTGCTAAGGTATTTAATTTCTTTTTTTTTTTTTTTGTCCAATCTCTCCCATAAAAAGTCTAGTAGGGGTTCTGCAGGGTCTTAAGTTGAATAAGGCCGAATCATTTTTTACTATATCCCAAGTTAAATTCACTCACGTCTTGACATTTCCTCAACTGGTTTAGCAAAATAAAACTTTTAAGTGTGTCAAAGAAGAAATTTACGAGGGTACTGTTTTTATGCGCTATTGGACTCATTTTGTTTAAATTGCTGTAAATTTAATTTACTGAAACATGCCGAAACCGTGGTTTACCCAATGAGTAGGAAGAACAAGAAGTAGAGAAGAACACGTACTTGTGATGTCAAAAAGAAAAGACGTATGTGGCGCACGCGTCCTGACCTTTGACCTCTCTCCAGGCAAGCCAAGAGGCCGACAACGTCCTCATTCTGCAGGAGAAGAAGCTGGTGACTTGTCCCGGCCGCAGGTCGCTGCAGGTCACCAAAAATCGCTTCGACGGAGACGTGGGCATCTTCCCCCTGGACTTCATCAAGTCTTCGCTCACCTTTTCAACGCCCATCAAGGGGAAGCACAAGTTGAGGAAGGTCGCAGCTAAGCCGGAAAACGAGGAGGAGGTCCAGGGGAACGAGGTAACCGCGAAGAAGGACGAAGGGAAGAAGGAAAAAGCGACAAAAACTGCGAAGGCATCGCAAGCGGCTAAATGCCCTGCTAACAGAAACAATAAAGCAAAGTAGTGATTCGCAAAAGTGTTTAGAAAAGGAAGTGAGCTCTCAAAACTTGACTAAGCTGAAAATATTTACAGCACTGTGCAAAAGTTTTGAGTCATCCCTTAATATTTTACATACTGTTTGTAATGGAGCTAAAACATGATCTGACTGCCTGATCTGTCCTATAACGTCTCTACGTTCTCTGCTTTGAAACTCTAGAAAAGATGTCCATTACCATCTGACTTTTTCTGGTTTAATAAGATGCAAACTGTCAGAAGTGTGAATAAGCATGTTTTTCTGTGTATCTCATACATTTGTTATTTACACACCCACACCACACAGTTGCATCACAGTCAGCTAGAAGTAATCCGACTCCAAAAGGAGAAACACACGTATAGATTTATTACAGTGCGATACATGTAATTTTGACGATTACGGCATATGTCTGAGACACCTAAAATCGAGTCTCCCACAAAGTCTCATCACCACGTTTAGCAGAAACGAATGCTTCTTACGTAGGCCACTCTTGTGTAATGAATTTATATACGATGAGTTTCACTGTTGGTTGTGAAGTTTGGTTGTCAGACTTCTGGGACTCGTTTAAATCCAATTTCCAGTCTTGGATTCCAGAAATTCCACCTAGTGAGGACAATTCAACATCATTATGGTTTTCAGGCCATTGGAAGGATTTTTTATTTTTTGCAGTAACGTACACTTCTTGCAAGTGTTCCCTGCACATGTGTAGTAGACATTTTACCTGTGTGTTTTGATGCTGCTTTAAGACTTGGAACGGCCCAGAAAATGTGTGACGCTCCTTATTTTAACTGGAGGATGACATTACGAGTGATCAGCTACCTTAAACGTTACCCTTCTCTAAAGTTACAGAAGATGATGAAAACAGTGTCATGCGTATCTAGTCAGTCGTAAGTTCAAGGAAAAATTTAGTCAAAATTTGACTTTTGTTGCAGCGTTTAAAGCTTTTCATCCAAGTATTTAATTTACTGTGAAACTAAGATCCACTGTATTTTGTTTGGCACTATCAATGTCTGTATTACCATAATGTGTTCTCACTCTACTGATCTTTTTCATACACTTTGTATCATGATTTATTAAAAAAGCTTTTTTCTACATAAAATCCCATTGTTGATGTGCTTCTATCAATGGTCAGCAGGGGGCAGTGTGGGATAAAAAAAAACAATAAATACGGACTCCTTGTGCCTAAACGTAGCAGCAGCGATGTTTTTCATAAAGTAGGAGGAGTTTCCCCGAAGGTGTTTAATAGATAACTGCAGCATGACAAAGCACAAAAGCGGGCATTAATTAGATTCTGCTTGCCCTCGAGTATTTAAATATTGGCGACTTTGATGAAGTTACAGATTACGCATGCGTAAAGATGCACATCGGGTTAAGCACGCCTACCTGTCACTGTGTAGCATTAAACCCTTCCTGCATCATGTTACACAATCTATTATTTAGGATGACTTTTAATAAATGCACCACGTTTCAAATGGTCTTCACATGAATATTTAATAGGTGGAATCAACTGTCCTACCTTTGCTTAGCTGGTTTTGCTCGTAGGTGGAATTGATTAGGTCTCATCACACTCGCATCAAACCAAATACATTCCACATTGATGATGTGAAGGCAATAAATAAATAATTGCATGGTGTATATCAAGGTTTTTTTAATTATTTATAATCTTGGTATCTGTGATGAATATGGAATATGTTAATTCAGAAATTCAAACAACTGCAATAGCGAGAAAAACTCTCAAGTAGTATGAAATGTTGATCAAAACCATCTAATCTGATTAGTTTTCAACTTTTTTTTTCAAATTCTACTTGGGTTCCTTCAGGATCGTGTAACCCCCAAACTGCAACTCAACTACTGGCAGCATAGAATTGTGTTTTTTTATTATTATTATTATTATTGTGGCTTCACAGTCCAAACAAAGGAAATTATATTTGGTTTATATTCAGATGTATAATCCTCTGCTTTCATCTCACCCAATTATTCTCTTCAGCCACACCCTTTACATGTCCTTCATCACTTCATCCTTTAACCTTCTCCGTGGTTTTCCTCGTTCCCTTCAACCTGGAAGCTGTTTATTCAACATCCTATATGCATTATGTGCAGTGCTTTGTAAGTTATTACGCACCTTGAAAGTTAATATTTTTGTTAAATTACAGCTACAAATTTAAGAGTATTTTTTTTGGAGGGGGGCGTATTTTATGATAAAGACCAACAAAATCTGATTTCTGTCTCGTTTTGATCATATTTATCCTTATTTGGATCTGTTGTGTGATAGATGTCCAAGTATGACTGACCCGTCAACAATCAACAGAACTCAGTAGTATGTGGGATAATGTGAACAGGCAGAAGTTGGATTCAGACTTTTCCTGTCATGCACAGGCTTGAGCAGTTCTGCAGGCTTGTCAAACAACTTGTTGCAAGTCATCCCTGAACGTTTCTGCAGCGTTGTTTGCCTTGGTGTGGACCAGCCGATGTTGGGGCCTCTCTGTCTGCTTCTAATTTCTTTTCTGGCTCCGTCCTTCCCAGACCAGTCCAGAGAAGCCCGTGGCTCCAAACTCAGCCAACACAGACGATGTGGAACTCTTAAGCACACTGGATCACTGAGACGTTAAATGTAACGTTGTAAACCATGAGAAATATCCCTCTATGTTTTACACACATAAATCTTTGTGTATGACTGTGGATGGGTATAGTGATTCCTAGATTCTCTCTCTCTTTTTTTTTTTTGTTAACTACTGCGTAAGCACACACGGCCTTTTGTACTGACTCCAGGCTGTGTGCTGGATGGGTCTGTGTGTCCTCTTGACTTTGTGGGTGTGGGATATGGATTCATGGGTTTCTGAATGGGCTTCTTTGTGTTTTCAGGCATTACTGCATCGAGTTGATGGCAGCCCTGTCGCCTGAGTGCTCTTCTAGAGGCAAAAGCTCAAGAAAATCAGTACAAAACGCCACCAAATAGCCATGCCCTTTTTGCTGTTAGTCATTACTCATAGCATGAAGTAAAGTTTCCTAAATGTTCTATCATAAAATGCCTTTGTCAAATTAGAGCTCTGGATAAGTTTGGTTTAATCTGTGGTTTGCATGCCAATCCAAATAGTTCCCATCTGGCGAGAATAGCAGATGAAACAATCTGAGCAACGCAGCTTTTTAATCACGGGGGAGACAAATAACGCGGAGACCAAAAGAATCCCACTTTATCAAATCCTTCGGGATGTGGTACAACAAAGCTGAGAAAAGATGCTTCATCTGCTCATAAATCAGCTAAAAATCACATCAAAACACACAAATAGTGTCTAGCAAATTAGATTGTTTTTTTTTGTAAACTGCTTCCACACAAAGCCTTATATGGTATTATACAAAGAACAAAAGATGGAGATGAGAGCTGCTTTGAACTGTGTTGATGGTGGGACGCATGGATACATGCGTGCATAGCTTTTCGCTTCATTAGCTTACCCTTCATTTAGCCAGCTATATTTAACAAAGTCTGGAGGTAATTTAGGGATTTGCAATCAGTCAGTCGACTCTGGACTTTAATACAGAGTTCACACAGAGACATGGTCTCCTCTTTTATGTAATGACATTATAAAGGTAACAATAGAAAACACTGGAGCTACAGTACAAAGTACGAAGCTACAAATTGCCAACCAATCTATGGACGCATTTATACAAAAGCACTATAAGAATTCAGTCCATTAACTTTTTTAATAGGAGTAAGTAGATTTTTTTGTTTTTTTTTGTTAATAATAAATGTTTCCAGCTAAGAGTTACATAAAAACATTCTTGTATCTTCATAATAAATTTGAAACTGTGGATATGTAATTTTCAATAAATATCAATCAATACATACACATAAACCCACTGTAATCCTTAATCAGTCATTTTGCATTAGTACTGAACGGTCAAAATAAAAATAAAAAAGTATTTTCTTGTCAGTATGTAAAAAAGTTGCAGCGCTACTGACAGTCATATGAGATATGATATGGTATAAAGTATTATATATGATATGATTGAAGGCTTTTGATGTGGCAAATTTGCAAAAGATATCACCTCCTTCAAAATAAAGCTTCAGCTCCCTCCATGCTTTCGATGCCTTCCTTGGGAGAAAAAAAATAACTCATGCAATGTGATAAAACGTGACATAAATGACGCGACACCTGGCCATTCATTACGTGTATTCCCCTATGCGGTGCTGTAACAAGTGATGAGCCTCAATTCAAAAAAAAAAAAAAAAAAAAAAATTTAAGAAAGCCTGACGACGAAATAGAAAACATGCAAAAACACCCAACATCACATAACTCAGCAGTGTTCATGCTGACGGAATACACTACTTTAACAAATTGTAAATCTAAAATCCTCAGAAAACCTCATTCCCATCATGACCACATGAATTTTGAGGTTCGTTTCTGTGTGGCGCTGCATCGGCCCCGCTGCGCTGGAGACTTTCCAGAGGCCCTTTTTCAGACTCACACAGCTGATGCAAGTAGCCCTGCTACCCCTCCTCATGTCAGGACATGAGGGAGGTGGGTTTTTGCTCTGTCTCTCTCACGTGGCATCTGGCACGTTTGACCCACATTACGCCTTCTGCTGGGCATATTAATAACCACATCCTCCTCTGTGTGCTCTTAGACCAGGACACAGCTCAGGTTTCAGGCTCATTATGTGAAGCTAATACGGTAATGTTGGTAATTAAAAAAAAAAAAAAAAAACGAGCAAGAAGATATACCACAAGTTTTTATTTTCTGCTACGGCACGTCCTAATCTAAAGCTCTCTGTGAAATTAGAATTAATCATCTGACAATAACATTTTGGCTGCTGATGTGATGCTCTGTGATGCACCGCCACGGAAAAGTCTCGAACCACTCCTAATTTTCCCATCCCGTAAATTCTCGTAATCTCATAAAGTGATCACGAGCTATAAATCCCCAGACTTTCCGAACGATCGTTTAAGGTGTTCATTTGAACACCTGGCAAATTAAAAATAAGTCATCTAAATTAGGAGAAATTCGGGAACTTTGTTACAAGTGGTCTACTGTGTTAAACAGCTTTAATTGCCTGAAATTTTGAGTACATAAAAGAAAATGAATGTAAAACAACTATAAAAGACAATGGCAGGAATTAACTGGATTAAATGGACATTGACTCTTTTGATTTGAACATTTATGGGCTGTAAAAATTCCAGGAGGAAATGCTTTTGGACAATGAAATTTTGGAGAGACCTTGGAGTAAAGTAGTTAAAATATGAGAAAGATCAAATCTGTGTTTCTGTAGACTACACCTTCCATTCAAACAAAAGGGAAAAAATTAAAAGCAATCAGTATGAAGAAGTTCATAACTGTATTAATAAGTGCGCTTCTCAAGCAGATATTTAGCATCTGTTCTACTGTCACTGAGAAAAATACTGAGATTGAAGAACAAAAGTGAAATAGCAACAAAAAGACACCCATGAGGGAATTGTTGGTCCTAAATTTGAAACAATAGTTAAAATACATCACTGAAGAATTGTAGACTATTTATATCAAGCCCCCATTTATTGAGTTTTTTTATAAAAAAAAAAAAAAAAAAAAAAAAAAAAGGAATTGAACGCAACAAAAAGCTAGGACTGTCTTTGACAGTCACTGAAAAAAAGAACTGGATTCAAAATTATGGAGCTAAAACTGTCTCATAATTCACAAATGCACCGTTTTAGCTCCATATGAGGACGCCGTGTCTTCATGGCTCATATGCTAACCTGTCATGCCTTGTTACACAGTGACCGTGAGCTCCTCCAGCCACGCAGCTGCGCTGCAAACACCTGTCTACTGCGTGGACGTAGCCATTAATGGAATTATTGTTTTCTTAAACTTTTGTACATGCTGCAGTGTACTTTCACACAGAACGTACGCTGGGCTCAGTGTTTTTTTTTTTTTTTAATGCCAAGCTGTGTCAGTTTCCTGAATAGAGTCAGTGAAGAGTCTGTTTTAAATTTGCCATGTGTAATTTCCTTGTTTCGCTAAAAGTATTCCTTGTTCTGCATTGCTGCAAAATGAAGACCGAAGTATAAAATAGCTCCGCTAATGGGAGCTAACGCGGAAGTGATAAGTGATTTCTCACCCAGTGCTACTATCGACAATTACATAGTTCCAAATTGCTGTCCTGTTTAAAACTCCTTCTTATTCTCCTCTGTCTGTTCAGGCGCCGCTGTGGACACCATGTGCTCATATTAAACTGTCATGTTGCATTAGACATGGACCCTGATTCGCCCCAGCCACACAGCTGTGCCGCAAACACCTGCCATCTCCGTTTGCTCAGCTAACCGTGTCCCTCCTGGAAAAGGGTTTTGAGGGACATCATCATATCCAGGGTTTATACGACAGAAATCTGGCCAACTAGAGAGCCGAGATGCTTAATCTTCTCCGGCACTGTTAAGGGAAGCCCTAAAGAAATTGGAAAGTATTGGAGTCCTTCATAAGCTGGAATGCTTTGAAATAAGAGGGCAGGTGGGTTGATAATCAAAGCTTACCGTAATTATAGAGGGAAGGAGGTGTGAATGTCGGGTTTTTACGTGAGTGGTCGGCCTCACTGCAGAATTGGTGTCCGGTACTTCTGGGCACAAGTGAAGCACACCTGGCAGGACTCCAGCTCCTCACATCGAGCCTCTTTTAATTCACTCTGAAGGCGAGAAAAAAAAAGACAAGAAAAACACGAAACAGGGACAGCTAACCAGGCGTACACTTCAAACCCGGGCCAAAGAAAACTGCTATTCACTCTCAAATTAGCCGTTTCCACGGCCACCTTCAAACGAGGCCCCTCTCTGTCTAATCTGCTCAAGCTGCGTGGACACGCCAACCGTCTGCTTCGCGAGCTCCTGGACGCGGAAAACCACAGCGGTTAATTGAAGAATTATCTGCGCAAGCACGGTTAGTTAAGCTCATCATCAGTTTGCTGTCGTCCATCACGCCAGGTCCAGGCCACGCAGGAGTTCCTTTCCGGTGCCATCATCTACACAAAAAATGTTTCTTTTTAGATCAGCTAAGAAATCATATCATCAACGCACATTTTGCAGAGGCTGTGAATTACAAAAAGGAGATTGTTTGCTTGTGAGAACTGAAATTAGTGCACGGTCCAGTATTGGACAGCTGAGATCATCTTTTGGCTTCTCAAAGCTTTGGACAACAACAGAAGCTGAATTATTGCTTTGGGGGGGAGGGGAGTCAGACAGGAGCCAGAAAAGATCGCTGCCCTAATATATCGATATAAATATCAAGTGGCAGACGCTGATTGTTAAATTGCAGATGGAGTTAGTTAATCGTAAATTGTAAACTTAAAGATTAAAGAAAACAAAAGAAAGGGGCCACCTGCAGTTCGTTACTGACTGGATCATATGTGGAAGTGGATCCATGTAAAACCTGCCTCTGGGAATTTCTAGACAAACCATATGTTCTCTTTCAGACCACATAAAACTCTATTGTCTGACTCTACTGCTTTCATAGCAATATAATTTGTCCATCTGAAGTTATTTTAACCTTTCTGGTTGAGTATTTTACTTGGAAAAAAGATACTCAGTTTCACTTGGGGGCCAGGGGGGGAGCACCAAATATGTTTGAACTTCTGTAAAATAAGTGACTTTCCAAAGGCAAGTGGCTAAAAAGTTCCTTTCTGTGATCAACTGAGATGTATTAGTCAGTACAGGTCTATACCTTTGGAGTCAAACTGTTATGATTGGACAGTGTTAGATGGAGCTGGCTTCAGTATAGTTGAATACCTGCTTGTCAAAGTGGCTTGAGATGGAGTTTGTTGTGAAGCAGCACTGTGTAATTACATTGAAACGAACAGAACAATGGGACACTGACACCTGCTCTACCCGGCTTTTCCATAACATTGCAACTCGACTCCTGACAGACACAAGCAAGTGAGACCACAGCTTGTGCATTTCTTGCCTCCTTTGCACCAGATCTCTGCTTAGTTTTACCGTTTGAGAACCAAATACGAATTGTCTTTGTCCTGGAGCCACGGGCAAAAGTTTGCTGCCTTTATATTTTCTTTTCTTTTCTATGGAAGGTTCTCCTGGCCCTGTGTCAGAAATCATTTACTCATTAGAAGCACACTCTTTTTAACAAGATTTTCCACCAATTCAGAATAGCTTCCCAATCCCCGAAGAAGAAAAGCAAACCCATTAGCATGATGCCGCCACCACCATGTTTTCTCAAAGGGATGGTGTGTGAACTGCAATGCCTGTTTTGTGCCACACATGGTGGCACTTTTGCATGCAGAGCAAGTTATATCTAAGGTTGACAGAGTAAAATGGGCTGAACAGGAACGCACACCACTCTTTTCTGATTTTCTTTTCAGAAAAACATGGGAAAACATTGTTCCTTTCCTTTCATTTCACATCTCTGCACTACTTCTATAAAATTAAATATTAACAAAGCGAACCGTTTGAGGCTGTAATGTGACGGCATACAAATTCATCTTCAAGGCATCATGCATGAACAGCATCCTGGCTGCAGGAAGTGATATCTGGCCTGGAGCAGATTAAAGCCATTACTGTATCTAACTTTAGCGTTATTCACCATACTTCCAAAACAATGTGGAAACTCGTTTTTTCAGACTCAGTGATGATTGCTGATTCTATTGTTACACTTATAAGAGTATGTTAGGCTGATTTATTGTGTTGATTTGTATTTCCATTCATTCCCCCCCCCCCACTTTTGTAGATCTCACATTTGGTCAAGTGTTTGTTTTATGTGGACTTTGAATGTTGTGTTGGAGCCACAACAGATGAAAATGTCAAATCATATAGTTCACAGACTGCAAAATGATAGACTCAACTAGCCAGTCGGCATTTCACACCTGTCAGC
This sequence comes from Poecilia latipinna, assembly GCF_001443285.1. NCBI lineage: Eukaryota > Metazoa > Chordata > Actinopteri > Cyprinodontiformes > Poeciliidae > Poecilia > Poecilia latipinna. The sequence continues at coordinate 14,260 of NW_015115372.1, forward strand.
CAATTAAACTTGTGAGGAAATAGCAAAGGTTAACATGACCACAAAATAAAAAGTTTTAACTAAATCTCTGTGTTCAAACTTTTTTTTTTTTTTTACTTTCTATCTTTGTGTAAACTTGCGTTGCATTTTGTTTTTGTCTTTTCTAACATTTTTGCAAACAGTGCTCTGTGTGGTAAAATTCCTTTGCTCTCAAAATATGCAGAGAGAGAGAGAGAACAATGGATGTACTGTTGGAATCTTTCCAGTCACTGAACAAAAGCGGAATAACAACGCTGGTTTGGAAAACTGAACTTTGCTGTCTGCGGATGTTCCTGTTCTTTAACTTCTGTTTGCTAAATGTCACATAGTGTGAGTGTGCATGTGTACGTTTTCTTTTATCAAGAGCTTCAGCTGGAACTGCAGAACCTGAATTTTATAAGCGGCCTGCTCGTGTTACTTCCCTACTGTAAGGTGGTGAAACAAAACTTTGCATTCATGTGACTTTAGTGTCCAAAAATGAGAATCTATTGGCGTTTTATAGGACAGTCAAACACAAAGTAGCTCAAGGATGATGAAGAAATGATACTTGGGTTTAAAAGTTTTCTAAACAACAAAACAAATCTGAAAAAAAAAAACCTTATCTCTAGCCCCAGTGTTTTGCAGCCTCTGAAATGTTCTAATCTTTGAATTGAGATTTTAATTTGTAAGAATAAACCCAGGAAACCGTTTATATTTTGCGAGGGACTAAACACAAAGAGGATCCTGGATACTTTTGCTGACCAGAAACTGAACTTTTTATCAATTACATCAGTCTAATTTCAAAACAGATGCGGAACATCTGGGACGGAAATATCCAAATGGATTTAATTTTTGATAGGATCACAACTTGAAGTGAGGTCAGTGAGGTAGTATTAGTTGGACTTGCCAAACAAAAAGTTTTTTTTCTTTTTTTTGCAGTTCAGAACATGGAAAGTGGATGAATTTATATTTGTTTTTTTTTCTTTTTTTTTCTCCTTTTGCTGACTCTAAATTACGTAGAGTTTAGAGGATTAAAGAAAATCTTGTTGTGCAATCTTAATAGTTAAGCCCAATGCTCTTAGTTAGCGATTCACCATCTTTACAACTTCTGACTCACAACAGCACAGTAAAAATTTACAGCCCCGTTAAATTTAATCCACCAATTTTATCTCTTAATCTCCAATTGTTAGGAATTTTTTTTGTTTACACAGAACATACGTTCAAGAGTTTTTCTATGTCTTTCTTCTGATTTTATTGTTTCTAAGTTAAAAGACTTCAAATTTATTACATGGAAAATAAATTCATGGCCCCATCTGTAGGTTGAGTATGCAAGCATTTCTACATATGAATGACACAAACAGCAAAAACTGCAAATACACCGCTTTTATCTATTTGTACTGTTATTTTTTTTTCCTTTTCTATTTATTGCGCAAATACACTTTGCACTTAATTATTTGTGTTATAAGTGACAAAAGGTCTATGGTTTTATACTAAAACGTAAGCTCGTGAATCAATACAAAGTGTAGAGTTGTACAACAGAAGTGGACTCTTCGGCAGATACTTTTAGAAGAGAAATATAAAACAGAAAAAGATGAAGAGGGATTAAACATTAAAGCTTTGGTGCTGGTGTTCGTCTTTAAATGCTTTAAGTGCTTTAAATGATCAAAACTATTTCCTCACCCCTTCATAGTCTTTGTAGTCCCAGTATTGCCCCAATTTCTGAGAGACCAGAATTATCCTTTAATCTTATTCCCATGAATAGAGAGCATGCATTCAGTACAAAAGCATGCCAGTCTTTGGTTAATATCTACTTTGACTTTTTCCCATTTTTCTCCTAATTAACAGCAGCTGCTATTTATTAAAAATCTTCTGATTTACCAACCAATTAAAGAAATTAAAACAAGGACGACAACCTGTTGTACAAGGTTTTTTATTGTTCTTCACTTTTGCTCCCAACCTTGTAACAAGATCAATATAAATCAGAGTGACGGGTCATCGTTCCAGTAGCTGTAAATTTTAACTGCTGTCCTCCTTGGTGAGCATCTGTTTTGCCTCTTAGAATCCAAGTCCTTATTGGAGTTTTGAGTCTCACACTTATACATTAGCTTCAACTCTTTCTTTGCCTTAGCTGATCGAACCATGCTTTATTCTCCTTCCCATCTTTTAAACACAAACGCGGACTGTCGACGATGAGAGAAGTGCGTGACTGTAAGTATGACATTGTCCAAAACGAATCCAAACGACTCAAATGGGAATAATAAACGTGCATAAAAGCTTTTAATGCCGCACCTGGGGGAGAACACGAAATGTCTTTTCCAGACTTCCCCTCTTGCACGTGCCTAATGCATCACAATGGAAAGTTCTGCTGTTTCACATTCAGGAAGTCAGCTCTCAAACGCCAGGGATCTAAGCATTGAATGTGAGCTGCAGAGTCACTTATCAGTGACTCTTCACATCTCGTGTCTACGTTGCATTTCTGATTGAAATGAACTGACAGTGGACGCAAAGGGGCCCGTTTTTATCAACCAGCACAGCGTAATTACCGGAGGGGGGCCAGGAGGAAGGGGAGTGATTTGTTTGGCGATAGGCCTCCTCAGCATGTATGCAACCCGGCCCAGCTGGGAGTAGGGAGTAACTAAAGTCCTTATGCTCAAATGGCAAAGAGCAGACTCAGAGTTTTGATTTTGGGAGTCTACAGGCATGCAGCGTTCAGCCCACACACAATTATCCATTTCTGTAACTGCTTTCTCTTGTGGTCAGAGGAGAGCTGGACAGTCTGAATATGCATTCCTGCGTGACGGAACCGAAGTTGCAAAGAACTGTGAGGGTAAAACGTCAGACTAAATGAAACGCAGAGAGCTCTGATGGTCAGGAGAAAATGTTCAAAATGCACATATTTGCTTGGTTTGCGCTTAGTGAAATGTTGATTTTCCATGCAATAACGTGTGGAATGAAAATGAAAATAATTTTGTCAGTTCACTATTTAAATCAAAGCTTTTGGTGCAGATGTCTTGGAACAGCTCTCAGTGTTCCACAGTGTTTTTTATTGCTTTTTTAATAAATTCAAGTTCATGGTAGATTTTCGAATATTGAGTGGTTGGTCTGTTAAACTAAGATATCATAAATTTTGAATTAGTCTACAAAGCCAAGAATTATCTTCAATGAATCTAGCCATCGGTCCATTCATCCATCCATTCAATGCTTATATATTAGATATTGTAAGTTTGTAGGGACAGTTTATTCTCCACTGAATATCACAGCAGGCTCATCAGATACAACTACAACAATGAACAATACTTGTTTACTTGTTACCAAACAAGTTTGTTTCTGTGCCTGATGAACTTTGGTTAAATTGTTCTTTCGTAAAGTTACTCACAGACTGCAGTGGGTAGAGTAGCAAGACATTTTGCACAAGTAAAAGTAGTGATACTTCATTTGGAAGAATTGTTGGCTTTATAAAGTCCAATACAAAGAGGAATTATGTGAAAATGTATGTATAGGTAAAACATATGTATCATTCAAAGTGTAAGAAGAAATCATGGCTTGTCTAGATAGGGTGCAAAATGACACAGAGTTGTGGTGGTGGATTTAGAAATCATAAGTTATCTCCAGAATTCATCCTTTATAATGTGAAGTTTTACTCTGCTGTGGAAGCGTTCTCTGAGCTTTCTTTGATATGGCCTCATTTTACATATTTAGAGCAAAGAACAGGTTGTTCAGAAACAGACTTTGAATCTAGGGTATCTTCTCCATAAACCATTTCTTTGGGTAACAAATCGACCCTCCTTATAGGCATTTTTTTCTCTGTCATTTTGCAGTTTGATTTATTTACTTAACACAACAACAATTCAGCTAGACATCTTTTATGCAAATATTATTGGATTTTGAACTCATTCCACACAAAACCTTAGCTTTGTGTGTCTGTGGGGACAAATGTTTTCCTTTAAACCCCAAAACACCATTTGGTATTCGGAACTGCTGGGACGGGGTTAGCCTTTGGGGCATCGGGTAATGGGAAAAGTAAAACAGCCTGCGTGTGTGTGTGTGCGTGCGCGTGTGCTGGTATGTGTGCGTGTGTAAGAGGGACATAGAAAAATCTAAGCTTCTCAGAAAGTAAACATCGGAAACTGTAACTTTTCAACTTTTCAAAACAAAAGCACACTTTTTTCTTTTATATTTCTGTTGTTTCTAGACTGATACAGATGTAGCTATAATATGCCTGATTAGAAAGAAACATTTTTCTCTCCCAATATTGTGAAAGGCAATATTTATTTCGCAAAGTTTCCTTCTGTTATTTGACCAGCTATTCCATATACATATTCAGAGTAAAACTAAAGACCCTTCAGAACCCTTGAGTGCAACACAACAGCCCAAATGTTCAAAACTGAGCATCAGTTTTAGCCACATTAAAGAAAGCAATGAAGATCACAAAGGGTTTAGACTTTAAGGTTAGAAAATAGTTTAAATTAAGCAAGATTCATTGCTGAACTTTACATAAAATGTTGACCACTAAATGTGCATTTAATTTCTTCATACAAGGTCAAAGTATTGAACTCTTTTACGTTTTAATCCATTAATACTGCAAATATCAGGATATTTAATTGTGATATGAACTAATAAACCAAATAAATAACTGTGAAATTATAGGGAAATAATACATACTTTCAACATTTTTAGGTAAAGTTGAAATCCCGGTTATGTCAGCATCTGCAGCTGTAAACAGCTCCAAGTGCACCGTCAAATCCACCACCTGATCATTTGTAATGTGACATAACCCTTTACCCAAACAGACTAGTTGGACACACAACAAACATGTTGAACAACTATCTTTGGTCAGGCGAGACCAACATTAGTGTATCAATTTTGTTTTTACTCTGTTTTGTATTTGCATTTCAAACAGTATATTATAGCATTTATTTTTGTGTAATCATTGGCCTATCTGCAGGGACATAATTAATTCAAACCACATAAAATGATCTCGTACAACACACTTTGTACTAATTTGTATTGCTCTATTACGTAATATGCTGTTGAAATACATTAAAATTTGCTGTAAATCCTTTACAACATGTTAACTTAATCAGAACACAACTTACAGAGACTTTTATTTTGAAAGTTTCAACCGGATGTAGCTGGTAGTTTTTCGAGCTAGCTTACTCCCGCTCTCTAAAACTCCTGCGGTTTCTGTCTAACCCAGCAAACGCGCTTCACGCGAAAGAAGGACACCTCAGAGCTACAGAGAGGACATTTAACATTTTGTTTTATCAACACTTGCCTTGACTTTGTTCCGTGTTTGTGGATGAGGCGCTTAGAACGGGAGAAAGTCAACGTCGCATGCACGTTTTCCTCAAAACAGTTTTTGACGATCGGAAACACTGTCTCTTGGGAAGCTGTACATGGTATGGTTTTTATCGAGTTTTATTTTATTTTATCTTTAACTGTATAACAATTATTATACTGTAAATATGTAAACGCTTTGTTTGTGTTAGTTATTAATGACTGAATTGTTGTTCGGAGGGGTTTACTGTACTGCAGAGTTTTAATTACCTGTGGACAGGTGTAAAGGTTAGCTCCACATGGTGCAGTTTGTTAGATTAATCGGACATGAAATAGTACAACAAGTAAGAACTTATTGTTTTTAAAGTACTGCTTAAAGCCAACAGCACTTCTCTGACGTGTAACAGATCGTTGTTCTTCTTGCTTTTTAGTAATTTTTTTATGTAATCTTTGTGTGCATCAGGCATGACAGGTTGGGTGGATGCAGAAACAACAAAGAAACTCCTGTCGAGTAATCGCACTAGTTTCCTGCTCAGATTATAGTTTCAGTCCAGGACTCTGCTTCAACAGTGATCCTTATCAGGAACGTTCAACAGTAACCTTTATCATCTCCAAATAAATCTCATTTATCTTATAACTTCAGAAACAAATAGACCTGGGCCAATTTCTGCTGAGCCACACTCTATTGGATGACTACAAAACTTAAATTGTACAAAGCTAATAGTTTGTGCCCTCGTTGAAGGCGCATACAGTGTCTTGTGCAGTATCTATGCCCCTTTAAATGTTTTTACATTTTGTCACATTGCAACAACATTCTTTAATGGATTTTATTGGGATTTTATGTGATGGATCACTACAAAGTAGAACTAGTACCTGTGGAGGAAAACAGGCTAGTTCTCAAAATCTTGTAATCTGGAAGTGCAGAGTGCATTTGTATTCAAAACGTTAGGATTTCATTTGACCTGAGCATCTTCTTCCATTTTTGTTGTTGTTGTTGTTATATCCACTACCTGAAACTGCAAAAAAAAAAGCCTTAAATACGTTAAATATGCATGAATAGCAAATACTACTCCATTCGATTCACATAAAATCTTAATGCAAATGCAAAGTAAAACTTAAAAAAAGTAGGACAAACTATCAAGAAAACAATCAAAGAGAGGAGGAGATTGCTTAAGAATGGTCACTACTGTTGTCGTTGGATAATTAACTAATATTCATGAGAACTAAGTTTGCGGAGCCCTGTTTTAAGTCATGTAACACACATGAAATGCACATAATGCATTGATTTTATAGTGTTTTGCGAAGCATCAACTTCAGAAAAGTAAAAGCAGAGTGTGGAGAAGCTTGATTTATCATAGGGCAGAAAATCTGACGTAGTGAAATGAGTAACGAGTTTCAACCGTCTGAATGAGGAAAATCTCTCCTCTCTGCCAGATCTGCAAACATGATGTATATATGAGTCACCTGAAATGTCTCTACCTCCAGATCCATAGAACCTCGGAGGAATAAACAACTTTGTAGAATTTCAGCCATTGGCTGCATCGATCCTTTAAAAAAAACACACAAAAAAAAACAACTTTTGTCAAGAGCATGAAAACTTAAAACACTCCCTATTACATCAAAGCAGAGGTTGCCCAATACTATTTTCCTTATTCGGACCAACTTGCCCTGTAGGCACAACAATAGCTTGTGAATTCCTAAAATAAATGTCATTCCCCTTGTAATGCAGTGCACAGACACTCCTTACATTATACAGATGGACAGCATTGTTACTACGACAAGTGTGGAGAGATAAATCCAGCAGGAAACATAAACGCAGCTCTGGGTTTTCCAAAAAAAAAAAGTGAACTTGATAACAAAGTGATCCTTTTTGTTTACCAGCGTTTGTCACGCACAAGTGCACAGCACTAGTGGAGTGTTTACATGAGGAAAAAAAAAAAAAAATTCCCAAGAGTGCTCATTTGCTGTAAGTAACGAGATTAAAAAAAGCACATAGGCTATTTTCGTAAGCAGCTGCCTCATCTGTAAGCTATTGCCAAATAGTTGGAACAAGATGAGAATATCCGAAAGACGAACAAACAAACTGAGCGAGGAGAGCTCGACGCTCCTACGCTGTAGGATGACTGGTTTCCATTTCTGCACCTTAAGCGCAGAACAAGGCCAGATTCTTGCGTGAACCGTTTTCCTTAAGGAGGCGGGGATGTTTGTGTTTATGCGTTCATCATTTCTTTCTGTTTTTTTTTTTTTTGTCTCTTCCTCACATTGGATCCTCTTATTAGTCTCATAGCTCCATACAAGTTAAGATATGCTCTCTGTTTGCTGTAGGGTTGGTATTTTTGAAAACTAAATGTTTTAAAAGTTGTATTTCAATCTGTTCCTGTACTTCTTCTTTTAAGGTGAAGACATTTTGACTTGTTGCGCGAGTTAGGCTATCTCCTCTCTCCTTTTTTTTTGTGGAAAACAGCTGACTGGTTTTAGATCCAAGTTATGTTTATTTCTTTTAAAACACTTCACTTCAAGTTATGGAGTCTTCTGTTTTGCTGCTCTGAATTTTGTCCTTGAGCTGATTAAATTCGGGGTCAAGTTCCTCTGTCCTTTTCTGTTACGCTGCACAAACTTTTCCCTTGAACAAATGAAAAGTGCTAAACTTTCGGAGACAAGTCAACAATAGGAACACAGTGAGAGCTGTCAGGCAACTTGAAGGCTGTGTTTTAGTTTTCCTGAGGGACCATCACATCAAGAGCAGTGCTGTTTGAGGATTTACAAGCTTCCTTTTGTTTAGGCTGTCCTTCATTGTGTGGAAATTACTCTGCTGTAGATGGCTGTTAGCTGTAATTAGCGATTTCCCACACCGGGGTAGTTTCGACTGCAACACCGACTCATTTTGGTTTTCCCAAATAACAAAACGTAGCACACGTTCATCATCTTGCACCTCAAGATGCAAGATGATGCATCTTGAGGTGCATCATCTTAAGGAGGCGGGGATGTTTGTGTTTATGCGTTCATCATTTCTTTCTGTTTTTTTTTTTTTTGTCTCTTCCTCACATTGGATCCTCTTATTAGTCTCATAGCTCCATACAAGTTAAGATATGCTCTCTGTTTGCTGTAGGGTTGGTATTTTTGAATACTAAATGTTTTAGTATTTTGAACATGGAACATTTGTTCCATGTTCAAAATCGAAAAAAAAAAAAATTGCAGAAAATTGAGCACGAGGCAGCTAAGAGCAGAGTAGGAAGTTTCAAAGGAGTTATAACTAAGATTTCAAACACTGGCACCTGCAGTAATGTGAAAATTTCTGTCAATACTTGGTAGGAAGTTAGACGTTTCTGCTCCGGTTCTGACCAGCATTTTCACTCTGATTCTCCCAGGTGTCAGCCCTCTCATTTCTCCCAACAATTGTGTCACCGTGATGCTCTACATTAGTTTTATCCAGGATCTGTCTTGCTTCTTCACTGCGTCCATAACCCTGACGTTTACTAAAAGAAAGCACTTTTTGATCGGATCCGCATTGCCCTCTGTCAGCCCAACCAAGTCAACCAAGGTGGCTGAAATGCTGCTACTTCCAGTTTTTAATTTATCTTAAGAGTCTGATTTAAAAATGGATGAAGCAATGAGTTATTGAAATTGTCAGTAATAAAATCCTCTTTCCTATATGCAAGCTGAAGGAAGGCAACAAACCTTTTTTTTTTTTTTTAATGTGGCTGTAAATAGAGGGACAAAAATTGTTCCCCATCTCATATCGGTCCATTTCAACCACAAATAAGTCTGTATTGAAGCAGTGGTGGAGTGTAGCAAACTCAGAAACTAAACATAAATTGCATAGATCAGCTTTTTGAGAAACACTGAATTGATTTTGAGAATAACTAAGTATTGTTTAAATACGTTCCCTTCTCGGTGAGGCAAACATTAACTTTACTGTGAATGTTTAACCTGTATTCTATTGCAGGTTTAATAAAACATAAAAGAACACTCTGAAATCAGTATTCTTGACATTCCAGTTTTATCCAGGCAAACACCCTTGATGTGCTGGAATGATGCCACACTTCTTGTTGCCTTCACAGCAGTGAATCAAAGCCACTCGAAAGACCGGAGTCAGCGTTTGCATAACTTTGTCTCTGCAGTTATGCAAGTCCTGTAATGATGGATTATGAGACTTTAAAAAAAAAAAAAATGAAAAGGGGAACCTGAACCTTTACATCTTGAAAGCAGCTCAGCTTGCCAGCTGATATGTGGCTGAATTTATTTGAAATCTAAGACACTGAACTTTTTGTCTTGTATCATAATTTCTGATACCCAGATGTTTCAGCTAACTTGTATGTAAAGTTTTTCTTTTTTTTTTTTTTTTTTTTTTAAAGCGCTAACAGTTAATTTTAGCCGTCAGATATACTATTTTAATATTCTTGCAGTGATAAAAGATGTCACTGCATGGTGACCGTGCAACTCGGGTTTAAGAATACATCTTTCATCCATTGGCAGTCAGGATTTAAAAGGTTTTCCTCTTTACCGAGGCATAAGGGTTGTGACCTCTCCACAGCATTTGGATTGGCATTCTTATCCGGCTAGGATTTTTATTTTTTATTTGCATCCACAGCTGGACTGCACAGCTGTTTGTGGCACGTTGGAGAATATTTTATGGCCTTATAATCCTGAGTCTCTAAGAACAAGTTGCATGTTTTGGTTTCAGAGTACTTCAGTAATTTTCCCCACAGGTTAAGGAACACGTGTTTTAATTTATTTTTATTTGATTCAGGTAACCAGGATAGAAACCATTGTATATTTCACATCTTTTCCCTGTTCTCTATTTAAGGAGAACACCTTAATTGCAATTGCATTATATTGCTATGCTTTAGAAATATTACGGTAAATAATGACGTGATTATTAAGACTTTAAAACTTGCCTGCTTGCTGAGGAGGCAGTTCAGCCATTTTATTCAGGCGTTTTTGAGTTTCAACTTAATTTTGTTTATTATTTTTTTTAATGTATATAATTTCTCACTCTAAACAAGATTAAGAAATCATCATGTTTTTCACCTCAACCCCTCCCACCCCCAAAATCACTGAGGCTGATTCTGTTTGGGTCTTCTTGCAACACGTCATTGATCTGACATGTTTTGTTTTTAGTGACTTTGTGTAAACGAATTTACACACAAAAAAAAAAAAAAAAAAAAAAACTGCTGAGCTATAGACATACTCTTATGTTACACAAACATATCATTTAAAAAAAAAAGAAAGAAAAACTTCCCCAGAACCTTAAAAATACTGTGTGATATTATGACTTTAAAAGAAAATGTACTTATAAAGACAGATCATTCAGAGTAATTATAAGCGGGCGAACCGTACTCAATCACTGCTCCACCTCTACAGCCCCATTCATTTTCTTAATGACTCCCAAATGTTTCCTCCCCTTCTCCCTCTGACTCGACCCCTTCCTTCCAGCGCGTCTTTTCCTGCAGTCACTTTGTGAATGAGTCTCACGGAGCTGCTGCAGTCATGATTAGATTGCAGGTTTGTAAACGGCTCCGATAAGACGCCCGGCTGCTGTGGTCACAGCGAAGTAAGCGTGACAGAAATCGGCTATAGTTCGGACAAGGTGTCCTTGGAGGAAGTTGACTTTGGCGTAATGTTGTCAAAAATGTGTCTTGTATGGGAGATAACCTTGTCATTTACCTTAAGCCTAGATCGGCAGCTTCTGTTTCAGTAACACACTTAAAATGTAACATGCAGTGCTTTGGGAAAATATCCAAACCCCCTCTTTTACATTTTAACCACAAACATAACATTTTTTTAGGGTTATTTTGTTTAAATTACAATGAAGTTTGTAATTATGGTGTAATATTTGGGGAGCTTCAAGCGTTATGGATTTTTTTTTCCAAGCACGTGTAGACTCATAGTCTAGTTCCACCGATTTTTATTGGAATAGTTGTGTTTTTATCATAGTGACACTAGCTTTTGTGTCATTGCTTCCTATAGATGTCTTTACTTTTTTTTCATTTTCTTAAAGCCCAACATTTTTATTATTTTTATTTTTTTCAGTTGGTTGGATTTAATTAGCTCAGTCTTCGGGGTTTGTAAGAAGATTTAATCCCTGTTTTGTTACACTTGGAAGTGTGCCCGCATTTGAGATTACTCCGATCCGTTAGACTTGTCAGGAAGATATTCCTCTCTCAGTTTGTTGCATCATCTGTTTTTAATCGTGGATGATGATGTGCTCTGGAAAAAAAAAAAAAAAAAAAAAAAGCACAAACAAGACCTTTTCCCATGAGCAGCTGCGATTAGAGGTGTAGTTAGTGCGATCATGAGTTTCACAGCTGCTGCAGGGAGAGGCCCATATGTGCTACAATACAATATCTCACTTCCAGTTCTGTGTTGTTTATCCTGTTTTTTTTTTTTCTTGTTTTTTTTCCTCCTCACATTTTTGCTCATCAATCCTTGCCGTCAGTGTCATCGCTTATTCGGTTGTGTCAGCTGCTTGGCATCCTTCTGTAGTCCATCTGCAAACCTCCGACTACGTCAAAGCCCACAGTGTTTCTGATTAAGGCCAGAGAAGTGGCAAACAAAGGAAATTGTTGATGTAAAAATGAAAGGAAATTTTAGTTCTTTTATAGTTATACTTTTTATTGTAACATTACATAGATGAAGTAAATGTATACCAATAAAACAAATTCATATTGGAGTTGTCAAAAAAAAAATAAAGATACTGTCAGTTCATCTCCAGGGTTGTTTGTTTTTTTTTTTTGCAGTGGGAAGCCCACTGCACAACTCACAGACCTAATTAATTTCCATGTTGTATTACAATGTTAGTATTGTTTAATGTTCTGGCTCATCACTTTAAAAATATTACTTGTTTTGCTAGAACCTGACTGAGTACAGAACCATTGTACATTTCATTGCGGTTTCAGGGTCTCTTTCCACTTGACGTGGGCTGGTAAATTACAGCAGAGTGGTATTTAAACACAAAAAAGTTAAACGTGAGCAAATTAATCTTTTAATTAAAAAAAAAAATCTGTTGCTGCTAACATATAAATATTAAATGCTGATGGTGTTTGGCATATGTAAAGATGAGCAGAAATATCAAAATCCACTCAGTTAATTAGTAAATTTCAAGTCGGTTTGCTTAGTGCAAAACATTAATCTGCTGGGGCACAACCTGCCTTCAGTTGCTTCACAGAGAATGGCTATGCTTACTTTTTAAACCTCTTTATTTTAATTAAAGCAATATATTTCTACTTTTATATTCTCACCAGGATTGTCAGTAAAAATCTTCCCAAACTCTCTCAATTTTCTTGTTGGTGAGGGGAAAAAGAAGCCTTGCTTATAGGCCAGCTGGCCAGCAGTGCAGCAACAGGTTCATTTTATAGGAATTATTAGCAATTTCTGTCACATTTTAAAACCTTGATGCATTTTGATACTGGTAATCCGGCCTTTGCTTGCTGTCATTTCTGCGGGATTCACTTCTGCTTGTTTAAATTTTTTCACACTCAGCAAAGTTGTGTTCTTAATCTATCGCTTAGCCATCTTCACCGTGTTTTTCAGCTGGCTTTGTGCTGCTTAAAAATGAAATGCTTCCAAAATTCTGTTATGCGTTACCAGGTCTGCTTGTACCAACATCTTTTTTTTTTTACTGTAGTTTTCTCGTAACCGGGGGAAACAGGGGTGCTCAACTGGACTTCCGTTATATAAGTGGGACGAGTCGTCCCTGAGGTTGGATGTTTTGGATATTTTTAAATACATTTCTCCTCCGTGTCACTGTGATTTCTGGCCTGATTATTCTCCAGCTGAGAGAACACATGATGACAACATCCAGCTCCACTTCATTTAACACGTGTACTGCTACTTCAAAACATGGGGTGGGGAGGAAGAAAAAGAAAATTAAACATAACAGGATACCAGCAAATAGCAACAGATTCACACCTCCACAGTACTGTAAGTGAATGTATTTTTTTTTATTTTTATTTTTTATTTTTTGAATGGAGAGGCTGGCCAGTTGGTGGGTAGATGAGCGAGTGAAAGGTGAAGAGGTGGTTTGGAGGTGCGAATCATAATCCACGTGGGTGGTGGGAAGCACGGTTAGCTGCGTCACTGTGTTGCATAAGAACATACGTAGGCAGAGGGGATGCGGATCTGAAGTAATGAGCGTGGGGAGCCGTTGGTCCTATCTGGGAGCTCCGATGAGACGAGAGATGGTTATTGTTCGAGCTGTCAGCAGTCCAACCGTGTGTTCTTATAGCAGACTAATCAGAGTTGCTTCGATGGCTGTTTTCCAGAGTGTAGTTGGTGCGTTAGAGTGATTAGCAATCGCGTGATTAAAAAGCTGAATAGGAAATTTAATCTCTGTTTTACCGTATGAACCTAAAGGTATTTTGAGAAAGGGGGGGAAAAAAAAAAAAAAGCACCACTTAATGGTCAGCCTGAACTATAGGAGCGGTTTTCCCTCATTGGTTTTCTGAGATGTCGGAGGATGTTTGAGGTTTGGCTTGAGTGATCCTAAATGAGGATGTCTGTGGAAAATACAAGGATTTTGAGCTATTTAAGATGGAATGTAATGTTTTCCATGTGGGCTGTCAGGCATGCCGGTTTTCCCTGTGGACTGACTTCCCACCCTCTGCCCAGTTTATCTTCTTTCAAATAAATATTTGTATTGTAGCAAGATTTCTGAGCGCTTGTTACGATGTTGCCATACTCTTTGCCACACTTAAACCCAAGCTTAGTATGTAAACATCAAGCGTGCTGTCAATGCTGTCCTTTTTGCTCCACCACTTCCCCTTCCTGGCCTTCATCCGGATGTGGTGGTGCCATGTTTTCACATTGAGTTTGCTAACTTGACCGGAACCGTTGTCACGTGGTTGAACTGTGGAAGAGCAATAAACTTTAAGTGCTGCAAGCTTGGATAGGTGATGAAGTCAGAAATCACCCTATTCCAGAGGGCATATGTCCTCATTTTTAACCCCCCCCCCCCCCAATTGTTTTTTCAGATCGTTATTCACAATATTTTACCAAGGTTGTTATGTACACACAGCTGAACTTGACTTACACTTGTTACCCAAGATGAAAGTCATGATTGTAAAGTCTCAGTGATTAGAAGGAAGTTGGTAGAGAAATTGGTCTGAGTATTGACTTGGAGACCTAGTAAGCCAAGCACCCTATTCAGAGATTTAAGAGCTCTGTGACCAGCCTGGTCTGCTTGTAATTCTCCACAGTGGTAAGTGACAGCTCGTGACAAATTGCAGTTTACATAAAACTCTCTCTGCATTGAGTTAGACGATGCGACTTGCTTCTTTTGTTCTTTCCAACGCCGTTACTCTGATGTGTGTGGGCACATGTTTCTCCCAAATGTCCAGAATAGCACCCTTTATCTGGAAATATTAAGTAGTGAATGGAAGCAGCTGAAAGTCTTGTCTTGCGTAACTATTGTGTTTTACTCAAGGGGTTCAGCTGCACTACAGTATCTGGAGACACTTGAAAATTCTTACTTGAAAACAGTATGAAGTATTTATTCAGGCTATGTTCAATACCAACGTTAATCCGAAAAGCAATAAACAGAAATGTTTGATGGAGCAAATAATTTCTCCAACACTTTTAGGCCAGAAATTAGTATTGACTCCTAAAATGTTGTATATCTCCATTTCATATTTTCTGCTGTCTTTTTTTGTTTGTTTTTTTTGTCATTTGCAGTTCTTTGGTAGAGTGCGCATGCTGGAGCACTGGTAAACCTTTTGCCTCCAGATTAAGCTCTAATCTGTGTCCCATTTCCCTCCGTCTGCCCTCTTGGGATGAGCAGACACAGGTTTTAGACCAAATTCTGTCCTATCCTGATCTCTTACAAGCTTTTGGTTTAGGGCTTAATTGTTGAAAGTCTTCTTGCCACAGCGGTAAAGTGCCGTGTTTCATTCATTTGGTGGCAACTTGACTTTTTTTTTTCTTTTTTTTTGACGTGGAGCAGCATTATGAGCAGGAAACTGAAAGAAAATTCTGATTCTGAATAAGATGAGCCTCTGTTCATAACAGAAGTTAGAAGCTGTGCTCAATGAAATTGAAGGGCAACGTAGTGAGAAGTGTCGAGATGCGTTTATCTACTAAAGTACAGCATGCTCTCACTTTTAAATTACGTTCATAGCTAAAGTAGAATCTCCTTGTTGATCAAAACTTTCAGGTTGACGATGGTTTAACCAATCGTTTAATCATTAAGCGATTTTTAAAGCTCCCGTTTCAAGTAAACGTTCTGCCGCAAGTCCCTCTTTCTCCACTGTTAGACCTTTCATTTTAATAAGGATTATCCCAGTCTGTTCGGAAAAGCAGGTGAGGGGTGTGACCCTCTTAGAGAAAACACCCGTTTCTCCTATGTAAAGCAGCTCGTCAACATTTAAAACAAACGCTTCGGGGCATTGCTTTTCAGGGCGCCGAGTTCATTCTGCCGCTCGGCCCTGTTGGGCAACATTCAGAAAGACGCTCTAAAGCCTTTCTTTCTGTCGAACCACATTACATGTGGGCAGCCACTCTGTCCTCAGCACTTCCATCTGTCTCTTTAACGTACATTTGTGGTGCGTCAGCCACAGATGGAGGAGCTGATGGTCTTAAGTTACACTGTCCCTGTTGGCAGTTGGTAACGTTAGTTTTAGCAAACATCCCCTGATCCTGCTGATAAACAGAACACACACTGACCAGATGCTACCTTCCTCATTCCGTTTCACACGTCTGACAACAGTTTTCTTTTTTTTTTTTTTTTTTAAATCCAAAACAACGGAATAGGGATTAAAACACATTTGTGCTTTTTGAGTGGTATTACAGCAATGTAAGGTTTTATTTTTTGGTTTATAGCAAACTATACTATGCTTGATTATGCAACCTGGAGCTGGGGCAACAAATGCCAACGTATTGGTCAGACTCATTTGAATTTCTTACATTTACAAAAGAAAATAAATAAATAAAACATGTTCTCACTAACTGGCACTGTATGGCCTCAGAAGTATATCGAGGTCAAGAAAACAGTTGTTATAATGGTACTTACGACAACATAGCAAAAAAATGTTAAAGGACATATTTTTTTAATTCAAAAGAATAATAAAAATATGTATAAAACAAATACTCTTTCTGGAACATTTGACTTTATAACGAGGTATGAAATCGAGTATAAGAATAGGCAAAGGGGTAAATTGACTGAGTCATATGAACCAAGATGCCTCCGAACTGGGAAAGGGTTTCAAATTCTTTCAATCAAGTTTTTTGTGTTCTCCTATAAAGGCAAAATTAGAAGGATTGAAAAATACCCCAAAATCAGGCCAAACCCCTGAAAGTTAAAACATCTTCATATTGGTAGCTAAGTAGCTTCGGGGGGCTAATTAACTTCTCCAGCCGTCACCAGGTCCACTCTGAAGTGGGAAACGCAACAGCGATCAGGACATGTTGAATGTGGGTGGGGAACCTGTAGTGTGTGCATTTACGTAATTATCTATACCAGTGCTATCTTGGCACAGCTCTTTTTAATAGCAGCCATATCGGAACAGATTGGCCTCATCTCTTTTAATGAAATGAAACTTAAATATATATATATATATATATTCAAAAGTGAGACAAAGCTGTGTAGAAACACTGAAAAGTTACCTCCAGCTGTTAAACATTTAGACTTTCCACACCAGGCATTTGTTTTGCGAACAGGGTTTTACAGTTTTAGTGTTGGTCTTCACTCGTGCGGACATGGAATTTCCCCCTCAGTCTTAACCTTCCTGCATGTGAAGCGTCTTTTTTTTTTTTTTTACAACTCTGACTCAGATTTTCCTCTTTCTTGCTGACTTCTATAAACACAGTTGTCACATTTCAGGTTTTCCAGCTCTCCACAGCGCTGTTTACCTCACTGCTTTGCTTCTGTTGAGTAATATGCTTATTCTTTTTCGTCTCCCCTCAGTCTGAGAGAACATCGAGGCGAAGGAGAGGGGGGGGGGGAAAAATGAAATTTCTCACCAGTGTGAGTTACCGCCACGCTCACCAGATGTGTACGTGTTCATCGGAGGCCATCAGAAGCTGAAGACAGGTCGTTTTTTTATAAGGTAAGTGCTGACTGCTAGTTAAAATCTGACTTCGCTCTGAACAGATGGTTCCAAAACGGCACTTCAGGACATCTTACTGGCGATGTTTTGGCATGCAGTACTCCTCCTGTGTGACCGTTAACAGATTTCTGCTGCGTGAGTGTGCAGCAGAACGGATCTTAATCAAGCATGGGGGTATTGCTGTAAGTCCAGAGCTCGAGGCGCAAATCTAATCTCTTTGGCACATTATACAGTAAATCAGAACTGTGGTTAAGTCGAGTGCCTGCCAACTCGGAACAGCTACAGCGTGGATTTATGACTGGACTTACTATGGAAGCTTATTTCAATCTCTCTTTATTTGGGTCTGAGACTGATGAACCACTCCGTGACACTGGCTCAGATTTTTTCATTTGTTTTAATCTTGAGGTGTCCATGTAATGCTTTGGGCCTTGGTGGGTTATTATGGAAACAAGCGGTCCGAGAGAGATGGGCCGGTCGGCGCCAGTTTTAGCTGCAGCATCCAATGGGAATGATGTCCCCATGCCTAGACAGGGCAGACGCTGATGGATGGCCTAGCTTTCTGCCAGTTTCTAGTCCCACGTCGGAGCCCTTGTTATGAAAATATGGATGGAAGCAGGCTGATGGGCCGCAGAGAGATGACATCTGCTCCTGTGATGGATGATCACCTGCACTGCATCCACAAGAGATGGAGATGACGCAGAATTGTGGCCAGAGTTCTTAGAAATTTAGCCCCTCCACACTTCCGTTTGGATTGTGCCTGACTCAAAAGTATGCAAATCTCTGATTAAAGAGACATAGTTTTTGAGGTGCAGAGAAATCAGGGGTGTAATTTCGCACAATCTATATGAATCAGAAAAATAATGCATTATGAAAAAAAAAATATATACAGAAAAGATGTCGATTGGAGTGAAAACCCCTAAAAAAAAATCACTGTTGAATCAGTTTTTGATTTAGTTACCTCATTCAGTCTTCAGTTCACAGCTGACATGATGAATTGCTGACATTTGCTCTTCCATATCTTTACACAATCCAGGTTAAAAATAGGTTAAAGTAGATAAAAAGTATATCATTGCACAAATGTATCAGGAAAAGATTAAAAATTAATCCATGTTAACATGTATACAAGAACAGATTAAATGAAAAGTTATAGATTGAAGCTGCAGAAGAAGGCTGACAAGATGCAGGTATACAGCAATGGTGGTTCAGGGATTTCTTACAAAGTCTCATTTTTTTCTGCAGGTGAAATATCCAATCTTCTGTCTTCACCATGTTTAGAGTACTGTTTCAGGGTGGAATCCCTGTTTTATTTGTGACAACAAAATATAAATCGCCAGCTAAGATCCCCTAAAACTTTGTTGAAGAATATGAGATGTCCTGACGAAACCAAACTTGGACATTTAGGCCACATTTCCAAAATGAATAGTTGTCAATGTCATGAAACAAACTTGAGTATTTCTTAAAGAACACCACACACACGGTAAAAACTGGTGACATTTGCCTCATTGACGGGGCTTATACTAGTTGTGAAGGAAGACGACAAACTTTCTGGAGGAACATGTTGGATTTAAGCCAGTTTTTCCATAGTTGAGGGGTTCCCAAAACTGGCATTTCATTAATGAAAGAGCAAAAGGATTCCACCCAGCCACTCTTTTCAAAGAGATTAAATTGAGAATGATTTTTTTTTTTTTCTATTTTTTTCAGTTGCCCTAATGCTCTTCCATAGTATTGTTACCATTCTTCTAAATCCTCAAAATTTCACTTTTCCCTGAATACTGAGAATTTTATGTGACCTTGAGGCCACTAAAGAGAAGTGCAGAATAAGAAAAGCCACGCAATATTTACTTTCCTTTTCTGCCCTGATATGTAAATCTGCTCCCTCAAAGGGGGCTGAGTCACGTTAGCCTCCCCCCCCTTCCCCCCTCCCTCCGGCCTATAAAGAAGTGGTGTTAATGGTAGCATTCACAGAGGTGATTTCTAGCCTGCCTCTTTGTGCCAGCACTGGTGGCCTTGGGCTGGCTGATTGATATTTGTTGTTCTGTATTGAACTCTGGTTTATATCGCTTTAGCTGCAGCTCCATGGGGGCTTTGCTTGTGGCACATTCAGTTCTACGCAGACCTCCCATCGAGACGTCACCGCCAAGAATGACCGTGAACTCCCGCTCCTGCACAGGGCTCAAGGACAAACTTTGTTCCTCCAATGTGACCCATTTCTGGCAGCAGAAATGAGGGACAGATTTGTGTGCAAGTCTGTAGCAGGACCTAGCCTACTTCTTCTACCCTACTTTATCCCCAGTCTTGTTGTTGGAGCTGATCAGAGTTACACACATTACACCGTGTCTTTTTGCTAAATTTGGAGAAGATGCTGGTTTACAAAATGAGGGTGTTTTGAGTGGTGTTTAGCTAAGGCATACAGCTGTTCAGATTTTAGCGACTGAATTTGAAAATGTTTATATTTGTGAGATACAGCCGTATTTGTGGGCATTATTTGCTGCAGTTTTCAAAAGAAATTCTTAATATCTATAGTTAAACTTTTATAACGATTTTTTTTTATTGATGTCACAATAACAAAATTTACAATTAAGTATTTCTGGCTATGCATCTGACAGTGTTTACAGTCGGAGCCCCATAAATGTATAATTAATGAACCGTTTAGTCATTTTAAATTGATAATCACTGAATGTCTCATGAAGTCAGTGGGAAATAAACGGTTCAAATAACAAACTGTCAGTTTTTCCAAGTTCATGAAAAATTTTAATTTTTATCAGTTTCTAGTTGATGGTAGTTTCAGCCACGATTGATAAAATGAAGAGACTGAAAATGAGCCGTTTCCAGTATCTATGATGCGTGTAAGAATGAAGACAAATAAAGCACTGAGATGCAAGGGGGTATTTAAAGAGATATTTCATTCACCACTCTCAACAAAAAGCCTAGGAAGAAATATTTTGAACGCTCTCATATTCTGGTTCTGAAAGAGAAATTGTCTTGCATCAGCTTGAAGGCTTTATCCTTGATGCCTGTATGGTTTTTTATTTTTTTATTTTAAAGAACTGAAAATAGTGAAAAGAGCTCAATAGTTCTTTTACTCAAAGCTGTTTTTCTTTTTTCCACAGCTATTCATTTCTTTCCTTTCTCTTTATTCTCTTGTCCAACAAAGGAAGCTCAGGGCTTTGCTGATGTTTCTTTGGTTAGAGGAAATGGCAGAGGACTGAAGCAGGGAGAAGGAGGTGTATCTGTATCAGGGAGAGGCTGGGCTGTGTTGTGAGGAAGAGGAGGAGGGAACATATGAAAGCTGAGGAAGGGGAGGGGACTGAGCTCTTATTCACATTGGTGGCATTTGTCTTGAGAATGAGCTGGTTCTTTTATTTTTTGGAGGGGGATTTGTAGGTTGTTTTTTTTTTTTTTTTTTTTTTGAGGGAGGGTGGCTTTTAGAAACAGAACATAGCGAGGGAGCGAGCTTACATCTTAGAAACGTTGTGATATAAGCTGGGTTATCAGGAGGAGCTGGTCTGACACCAAAGCAGCCATGCAAGGAACAAACTGGGGTAAGAAACTCTGGGGGTTGGACTGTTGGAGAAATGGATCGTTGCCTTTATTTACTTTTGTAGCAAGAGAGACAGGATGTTTGTACGGCTGGTTCGTTTTTATACTTGTGCAGTTGGTTCGTGGGAATCTTGCAGGTTTATTGCACAAAAAAAAAAGGCTTTTTAAAGTTGTGAGGGAAAAGAAAGCTATGTAAGCGACTCCGATCTTGTATCAGTCTAAAATACAAGCTACTTTTACAAATGAGCTTTTTTAAAATTCAGTTTCAGCTCCTTAGAAACAAACAAAAAAAAAAATCTATTTTATGTCACATTCATATGGAAACCTTTTTGATACTAAAACTAACTTTTTTTTTTTTTTTAGTTAAACTTACTCAACTTGCTGAAAAAAAACAAACTTTTTAAAAGAGTCAGAACTCTTTTCAAGCATTTCTACTTCTGTTTTCTTGTTTTTCTTTATTCGCCGTTTTTAAAATCAACACCAACTTTCAATGGTTTAGTTATTTCCTGTGCGACTGCTGCAAAAATATTTAAGATCAATTTGAGGAAAAAATCCTGGATTTTGGGAAAAAATAAAAATATGAACAACCACAGAAGCCAGTTATCCCAACACTGCATACACCTGCATTACCACTAAACCATGACCATCGTTCCAATCAGCATTGGAGGGAAGAAGTAAAGTCAGAGAGAGACTTCAGCTTGCATGCAAAGCTGCTTTACTGGGAATTTGTGTAGTACTTAAGGTGATACAAGATAAATTTATTCATGTTAAGTGTGGTGAATATGCCTGGAAAAATCAATGACATTGAAAATACAAAGAAGATAAGAAGATAGTTCTGTTGGATACAGAAATATAAAGAGATGCATTAACTGTTGCAGCTTTCCACATAATTTTTCTGCAACAAATGTCAGTAAACATGGTTTTGAAATCCTGCCAGCAGCTAATTGGCGTCAACATCAGCATCGTTAACAGCCTACTTGGGAATATTTACACGTTTCATTGTGGCTGCAGTTTTTGCCAGGTCCGTCTGCGAGGTGTCTGGCTGCAGAAAGCTGGGTTGTCGTCGGAACCAAAATAGCATTGTCACACTTTTGCCCTCTGTTCCACTTTCTGAAGGGAGGGAGAGGAATAAAGAGGTGGGAGAGGGTGGGGGTACAGAGTGAGATTCAGAAGTTTTAAGTGGTAGGAGAGTGGAGGAGGGGATCTCCAGACATGCAGACGTTCCCTGCAGAAAACTTAAGGTGCCCTCTCTTCCGGAAAATGTCCCTCTTGAGGCTCTCGAGAGGTGAAGCCCCTAGTTGAGGGCTGACATTTTCAATTGGGGCACGGTCAACGTCTTACCTGGTGCGAGGCGTATTTTTAGCTTCTGTGGATATGCGTTTATGGTGTGGCGCAAATAAAGAGGGATTTAGCTCAAGTTCCTTCAGTTTGGGTCAAAGCAGGTTTGTGTGATGCTGGAGTTGAGGTATGCACTGTAATCATAAAAACCACTCCTGTAATCCAGTTTTTGTATTTCTAACGCCTATAATGAGACAGTCTCTGGCACAGCCAGACAGGAAGTGACTCTACTTGCCAGTAAATATACATTCATAAAGGCCTACTGTGTGTAGATTGGTGTTTGCTAGCTGAGAGACTGTAGTAAGACACTGCAGTTATTTTAGAGCAGATCATTTCACATTTTTATGTGTGAATGTATGAA
>NW_015115372.1:40013-73910 GCF_001443285.1 Poecilia latipinna
TAGTGGATTTTGCGTGACATCCGGCCAAGTGTTTCTAGTTAACCAGGGAAGCGGGCTTAGCAGGACACTAATAATGGTTAATGTTCCACTGGATGTCAACAGGATGGTCTTTCCTTCCTGTTCATCACATTGTTGTTCCTTGTCCTGCTCCGTTTAAATCAATCTTACAACAAATTCAGTAGAAGCTCTTTGCATTTCTTTTAGTTGTGATCGTTATAAGAAAACATCTCGGGTCAATTTGTTTGCTCTCCTCAGCTGGAGCAGCACACATTCCTCCGGTCGGAGGAGTGACTGAAAGGCATTAAAACCCTTAAAGGCTTTCCCCAGACAAAAACAGTCTGCTCCGTCAGAATCAGCTGACAGCGTAGACTTTATGTGGGCAGCTGAAATGTCGCCTACATGCTGTACCGTGTTTGTTGTTGTTCCTGTCAGATGTGGTCCATTTGCAGTAATTGCTTCAATGGGTTTTTGACTGTCTAAAGCAGTGGGTGTAAATCGCCTATTTAATTTTACAACCATATTTTTTTTTTGTCATATTGTAAAACTTAGAGCTCTGCTTGAAGTTTAGAGTTTTGCTCTCTACTCTGTAATAGAGAGCAAACATCCATCTTTTAGTCATTAGCTGTAAATGTCCATTTATTCTCCATTAGGCCTCGTATGGACGACTGCGAGAGCCATAAAATGATTGAAGTTTTTAAGATGCTAAGGCGGGTCCTGGCCTCTCTGACCCTTTCCCCTAGCCCCCCTCCCTTTACTTTCCCTTCTTTAATGTTTGAGGCCCTCGTCTCTATGGCAACAAAAGGGAAACCAGGACTGCATGATCATGGCAGAGGCTTTAAAAACAGTCGAGACCCTTATGCCTTGCTTATAAGGGGCCCTGCATAGTTTCCTGGGGGATTAGAGCTCATTCATTTCTCTCTGAACAGCAATGGACTCTTCTTGATCAGAAGGAATGATCCAATAAAAACAACTGCAAGATGATGTATTTGTTAAACTCCTTGAGTTTCTGATCTTGGTCACTAAGATCTATATCGGGTATGGGCGTAAAGGACAGTAAACGTCCATCCAAATATATTGTTCGGGACTTTGTGGCACTAGTGTCCAAACAGGAACTGTGCACGAAGAAAAGTGAGGAACATGTACGGTAACGGTTCCAAACTGAATGCTTTGTGGAGCACCTTCTCTGCTGCTGGCCTACAGCTGATCTTCACAAGTTTAATCTCTGTAGCACATTTGTTTGAAACTCTTAACAGCTCCACATGCCGCAGCTAATAATACTTCCATTTATTAAGAATGCTTTGTCTTTATCATTGTATCAAAACACAAAGACAAAAAACAAGCCAAGAATGCACTCGCATGATTTAATCCTGTTTTTTTTCCATGCATCATAACACACTGTAGAACCACGTTTGTCAGAGTCGAAGTAGGGATCAGCCAGGCTTAAAGGGCGCCGATTAACATCTACTAATCAGTCAAATCATACAAGTGGCCTTATAGGAGTGTTATAAAGTTGGCACATTGGAACCTGGTCTGGCGTCTATTTTGCTGCTCTGCTCCAGAAATGCGTCTGCCCAGCATTCCAGCTGTCAGCTTTTCTTCTACCTCGTTTACCGTCTTTGCTAGTTTGTGATATTACTTCAGGTCTTTATTCATGAAGGGTTTCTCAGGATAAGAGGGTTACAGAGGAAGTAAAGTGACAAAAAAATTTTTTATTCCGTCATCTTTCTGAAACGTTTGAACAAAACACAACCCGCATGCCGGATATCCTCATATTCTGACTCGCCGTGTTTATGTTTTCAAACGCAGCATGACTTCACTAACAAGTATCCCGTTGGCCATTGTTCGCCAAACAAAAATTCAGCAGTCCCCCCCGAAAAAAAAAAAAAAAAAAAAGAAAATCTGCTGTTGTCAGCCATATGTTGTCAGTATTTACCTTCAGCCCTGTGAAGGTGACGGAATAAACAGGCGAGTTTGACTTTCCCCCCATATTATTCCCGCAAACGCATGTCGACGGATTTGCTCAGGAATTTTTGGCCGTCAAAGTATCCCAGCAGGTTTAACCTGTCTCCTCTCTCCTTGTGCTGCACCGTTGGAGGATTATCCACAGCTGTGAATTTTCAGTTGCTACCACAACTAATTGGATGTTTGGAGACAGTAGCGTTTTGCTGCTCTAAAGAAAATTGCCAGCATGTGGGTCAAAGTTTTACGTCTCGGATCAGGCGAACCCTTCCTTGTGTTGACTCAGAAGCCTTGTGGCTGCAGCCAAAGTTTGTGCTGCTTGGCTGGATTTACTGAATGGCCCCCGTCCTGGTTCTCTGTGTGTGTGTGTGTGGAATTTTTTAAGGCTGTAGTTTACTGCATAATGTTTGCAGTGAACTAAAAACAGTGTTGACGACTGAGAAACAGAAAGTGTACGAATTTTATTTCCTAGATAAAAGCAGGACATTTGGGAAATATCAAGACGTTTTCCAAATGAAGGCAGTGTGTTGGTTTAGGCAATGTTTTGCTGGGACACCTTGGGTCCTACCGTCCTTGTGAATTGTTTTGGTAGGTAGCGCCTACCTAAGCATTCTTGCTGACCATTGACTTTTCATGCAAACATTGCTCCTTGATGACCTCTTTCAACTAGATCTTCGAATCCACACCCCGAGGACCTGTGTCCTGCAACGCACCCGAGTCAAATAATGAGGTCATTAGCATTAGCATAGCCCTGAACTAGATAATGCACCCTTACAGAAGCACAAAAATGGTTCTGGAATGGTGGTAGCTTTCCAAATTCCTCACATTTCAATCCAACCATGAGGGTTACGCTGGACAAACGGATCCAATCAGTGGACACACCTAACAACGTACATGACTTAAAGGATTGACTGCTAACTTTTTGGTACCGGAATCCACAGCATATCTTCAGGGGTCAGTTAGTTACTTCAGAATCTTACTTCAGCAAATATAGGACAATGTTGTGCTGAACCTACAAGAGTCTATAGGCCTTAAGTTTTTTTTTTTCCTCAATCTTCAACTTACTTTCTTCTCTTAGTGCAAGTGACCCCTCGGAGCTGCCACCATGGCCCTGGTTCAGGCTCTCCCCATATCTGCTGAGCCTCACACCCCCAGCCACAGTGGAGGAGCTCGCCGACGACACCAGTCTGGCCCTTCACCCCCCATCCACCTGCCGCCACCCATTCTGGACCCAATGGGCTCAGGCAGTAGCCTCGTCACCACACGTCCCAATCCCTACCAGGACGCCCGCTCTGCTGTAGAGCTGGGGGGCAGAGGTCGGCGGCCAACGCCAGGGGCTTCCTGCTTAGGCTCCGAGTCACCCAGAGACCCACTGCTGCAAAACGTCCCACCGCCGAAGAAACAGAACTCCACAACATCTGGCAGAGGACTGGAGAAGGAGTGTCGGAACGGGAACTATACTTATCTTAATGAGGACTATGTGGGGGACTGGAACGACAACCTTGTTAGACCTCCGAGCCTGGAAAGCGAGCTGGAAGAGACTAAAGAGGGTCTCGGGTTGAATGGGAACGTGGGGGGACCTCCTCCGAGACTCATCCCAGTGTCAGGAAAACTGGAAAAGGTGAGAGTTTGCTGGTAGAAACACAACAGTCAGGAAATAACGGGTAGTAATGAGAAATATTTATGATTTTAGTCGGTTATTATTTATTATTCTTTTGACTACGTTATTCTTGAAATGATAATCAATGAAAGATTTTTTTTAAAATATTTTTTTCAGCATTAGGACTTGGATTAGAACTGCACAACATATCGAATTTCAATTGTGATTGCAGTATCAGTGTGTAATGTCACTGTGGCAACTGACTGCTGCAGTATTTGGTAGGATAAGGCATTTGAAGTGACATGCATTCATGTTCTTCATAGCTATAATGTATTTGGCCAGTAGAAAAGACCTCGGAATAGATTCTACTTTGCTTTGTTTCACGAACAAATTCCTGCCAATGTTGGTTTATTTGGTTTCTGATATGTTCAGTTACAGCCTTTTTTGATCCCTGAAACAGGGGCGGTGTTGTTTAAACTTCGCTGGGTGTATTATTTACCCGGACCATGTCTAATATCGTTTGCTCTGTTACTTAAATTTAAACTCATTAAATTGTCACTCTTTGCTTCTTGCCTTTCCTATGTTTTTTGCTGTTTCGTATTCTACCAGAACATGGAGAAAACAGTGCTGCGGCCCACTGCCTTCAAACCTGTCATTCCCAAGAGCCGCTCCGCCATGCAGTATCTCTCCCCTCGCCACGGTGCCAGTGCCCCTGAAGGCCAAAACAACCTGAACCTGCTCAGCCCTGCCAACAGGGAGGTGTCCCCGTCCTGCTCTGAGAAACGCAGCTCCTACAGCGGCGGTCGCAACGCCAGCAGCGGCAGCAGCCAGTCTTGCTCGTTGTCCGACTCGGGCCGCAACTCCCTCTCCAGCCTGCCGCCTTACAACGGTGCCACCTACAGTGTTGCGTCGGCCGAGGTCCCTGCAGGTCACCTGGAGCCCATAAGGAGCGTCCCATCGGTCGGCACGCACGGACACACCAACTCAGACAGCGGCCGCTCGTCCTCCAGTAAGAGCACGGGCTCTGGCTCCATAAGCGGCCGGGGTCAACCTCTGTCCGACAGCGGTTCCGGCGGACGCTCCCCCGGCCCCGTGGAGGGCTACGAGGGCGTGGTGAGGGACCTGGAGGACAAACTGAGAGAGAGGGAGCTGGAGCTGCAGCAACTCAAAGACAACCTGGACGATAATGAAGCTGCCATTTGTCAGGTTTGTTCGAATCAAAACTCTTCTTCTAGACTTGCTAGGAGTCATTCCTTGCCCCGATAACAGATTTCAGCGTAATCCTTTCACGCTTTAGGTTTACGAGGAGAAGCAGAAGCGCTTTGAGTTGGAGCTGGAGGAGCTGAGACAGAGCTGTGCCACCAGGATGCAGGTGGCGTCTCAGAAGGCCCAGCGTGCTCAACAGGTGCTGCAGCTGCAGGTTAGAACGAACACCTGTGCTTCAGAGTAAAACCGACAAATCTCGCAGAGCATTGAAACCCTCGGTTTATCATCACCAAACTTCAAATCATCCCAAATTTTAGAGTCCCTCTGTCTTTAAAAACAGACAGTATTAAAAGTACAGGAAGGATTGAATGTGGACTAAATGTCTGGAGTGCAGAGTAGCTACTTTGAGAAACCAAAACAGATGAATACAAATGTTTTGACTAATAAACATTGATGTTGGCTATAAAAATTAAAACTTTAGCATCCTAATAAGACGACAAAGGTGAGATTTAAGAGTGGGAGGCTGTATGTTTAAACCACTAAAATCCCCCTCAACGAACTCTTTAATGTTGTCTTTTTCTTTCCAAAATACAAACTCAAAAGTATGTTTTATGCCATTTAGGTTTATCAGCTCCAGCAGGAGAAGAAGAAGCTGCAGGAGGACTTTGCTCAACTCTTAAAGGAGAGGGAGCAGCTGGAGGAGCGCTGCACCTCCTATGAACACGAGAAGATCCAGCTGGGGCCTCGGCTGGAGGAGACCAAGTGGGAGGTGAGCAGATGAGGCTCGGGCGTTTTTGCGCTAAAGCATGTTGGTATGCAACCACATGGTGAACTCAATAAACACAAAGAAATGGAGATGAAGAGTGGATTTCCGGACACACGCCACTCTTTTATAGGGTGCATCCTTCAGATTTATTGCCATCCCTGGTGAAGGTGCGTTGAAAACCTGAAAATAAATTTGCGATTGCAGCCACAGCATCATCTAAGTTAAAAATAGCAGGCTAAATCAGCGGGGTAAAAATCAGTAATTGCTTATTATAGAAGTAACTAATTCTACAATTATTAACACCCCTAAGCATTTCCATCAAACAAATGCAGCTAAGCTGTTTTTATTCAAAAGCACCAATGTGGATCTTTGTGCCTGAAAGTAGTTTCCACTTTTCTTTTCTTTTGATTGTATTAAAGCTGAAAACGTCTTCACATTTCACACCAGGCCTGTTTAATCCAACTCTAGTTTGTTTGCCTCGAGAGTCTGGTTTGTTTGAGGAGGTGTGAGTGTGCAATTGAACTTTGCAAAACTCTGGTTTGTCTGAAAACCTCGGTCTCTGTTCGGCTGAAACTGCCACGCAGATCAAATACTGCTCCAAAAGCAGGAAGCAGACTGCAACGCTAGGCATTTTGGGTAAACATAAAAACAGACATGTGTTGAGCACTGAAGGGAGAAATGGCTTGTGGTCTTTTACCACAGACAAAAAAAAAGAAAAGAAATCCTACAACATCGACACAATTTGATGCCACTCCATCTTTATTTACAGTTTGTGAATAATTAAGTTGCGCCCATGTCTTCCTCTGAGGCTTTTGTGTCATTTCTTTTGGTGCAGCACCAGCACAGGTGGGAGGAAGGCAAAACAGGTGTTTCAATTAGTTCGGACTGTTTGACCAGTGCAGTGTGAAAGCGAACCGCACCGGCTGAAAATGTAACAAACGTTTGAATTTTTGTCCCCAATTGAAGTCTGCTGGACGATCGGGTGTGAAAACACCCCAAGTTGTCAGTTTTTATCTGACCATTTAATGAAAATATCTCTGAGATACTGAGGTTTTCTTCAAACAAGATTGCACATTACTCTATTTTCGTCTCTCAGGTGTGTCAGAAGTCGGGGGAGATCTCCCTGCTGAAGCAGCAGCTGAAGGAGGTGCAGAGCGAGTTGGCTCAGCGCGTGGGCGAGATCGTCTCTCTGCGAGGTCAGCTCAGAGAGACTCGCGGTGAGCTCACCAACACTCAGGTGCTGCTCCAGGAGGCCCACGGCACGACGCGCACGCGGACCATGGAGCTGGAGGTGTGCGAGAACGAGCTTCAGCGTCGAAAGAGCGAGGCGGAGCTGCTCAGAGAAAAGGTGGGGCGCTTGGAAGGAGAGCTGGCTCACCTCAAGGACACCCTGGCCAATCAGGGCCCAGGAAACAGACAGTGCCAGGTGTTCCAGGAAGCCGAGGAGCACCTGCTCGCCTACGAAAGCGACGAGGCGAAGGCCCAGCGGCAGAGCAGCGCCGAGGCGCTGCAGGGCATGAAGGCGCAGATGGAAGGGTTGAAATCGGAGTTGGCCTTCGAACGCAAGAAGGTCGAACAGCAAGCAGGCGGCTTTGAGGAGGAGAGGCGGATATGGCAGGAGGAGAAGGACAAAGTGATCCGCTACCAAAAACAGCTGCAGGAGAACTACGTGCAGATGTATCGCAGGAACAGAGAGCTGGAGCAGCTCCTGCAGGAGCTCAGCCTGGAACTGGAGAGCAGAGAGGAGGACGAGGGCAGCGGCAACGAGATCAACTTTGATGAGATTGCTGCAACAGAAATCTGATCCTCATAGATGTCCCTTTTTTTTTATTTTATTTGCACTACATTTAACGCCCCACCTCCCTTCCCCTGAAGCAATATCTTGTGTTCTTTATGTGACTAACAGCTGTGACGACTGTCGCACTTGAGAGTTGTCGACCTTTAAATGTCATTAACCACATCGGCTCTCTGCTCCTCCTACATTAGAGGCTGCCACTGCACTGATGAGACGGCCGAGTCCTGGTGATATTTCGCACCTTTAGGAGTTTGTGAGTAACTTCGGTCAACGTTCGCCACCATCCTCCTCCTCCTGTCCTGGTTCTGACCGCAGTATCCCTGCTGGGTTTATCGTTGCACTCCCACTCTGTCCACAGTTTCACTGATACGGTTGACGTGTCAACCACAGATTCATTGTGTCATGGTAAGATTTAGGTGTTAACGTCTTTGAGAAACTGGATGGTGGCAGAGTTCAGATCATTTTTGTTTTTACCTAAACTACATTCGCGGACAGCCATAAATCCGCTGAAAGAGTCTGTACTATCCCTGTAGCAACAAATTAGCATTGAGGTTCTGAACTATATTATGAAACAAAACCTACAGTAAGTAACATTGACACCTTCCATTAAAGACGCACCGGTTTCCCTTTTCCACCTTTACATACCAACTTAAAAATAATCTCACCCATAGATTACCCAGTTACCTCTGAGTAATGGTCAAAAGTTCTTTTGGCTTTTTCGCAGCATAAATTACACTGTTCTAAATAACACCACTTGCTTTACGGTATACGAGCCTGGCAGCAAGTTTCAATGCATGTTCCCGTTTGATCTCCCTATTTATCGTTGTGGCCTCGAGATATGCAGCTGCCAACGTGAGTTTAATCTGTTCAGGCTTGTTTTGATCTTTAAAGCCAGTATGCAAGCTAAGCTGAACTGCTTCCTGATGAGAAAATATGAATGGATGTCAGTTAAGATAAAGAGTCGGGCAGAAATTACAGTGGTCATCATACACCATTAGATGCAGTGCTTTGCAGAAGTGTTCACTCCT
The DNA here is from genome assembly GCF_001443285.1 of Poecilia latipinna. Classification (NCBI taxonomy): domain Eukaryota; kingdom Metazoa; phylum Chordata; class Actinopteri; order Cyprinodontiformes; family Poeciliidae; genus Poecilia; species Poecilia latipinna. The sequence goes on from NW_015115372.1 coordinate 48,368, forward strand.
CCATATTTTGCCATGTCATCGCCACAAACGTCATTGGACTTTATTGGGATTTTGTGTGGATGACGAATTGAACAGCATTCGTCAACGAAGGCGATGTCTGAAGGCAATTCGTTGCGCTAGATTATTTTTAGGGGTATCAGAGTAAAGCTGTCCGTAAATAATTGTTTAAAAACATGCGTCATATGCCTTCCACTTATGCGCAACATTGTGCTCATCTGTCACCAAAAAAACCCTCATAAAATAGATGAAAGTTTGTGGTTGAAACATGACAATGTGGAAAAAGTTGAAGAGGTGTGAAGTCTTCGGCAAAGCACGGGATAAAATGTAAGCAGAGTTCAGTAAACCTTCTGCTTGGTGACGCGAAGGGCTCATTGTTCTCTAGCAAGAGTAAAGAGAAGCATGTTTCAGCACTAAGCCACATTAGAGACAGCATCGGCTTCTAACCAGGAAAAAGTTGTCGTTTCCTCTATTTTTCTGGGATGTTATTAGATTTGTTGTTTACGTCCCTGAAACGGAGAGTTCTTGCACTGACGAATGTATTTGGACTACTCGCTTCCTCCACTGATCTTTAACGTTTTAGTTCCACTAAACCAGAAGTCCAAATGTTTTTGTTTTATCAGATCTTTCGCAAATAGGGTTTATATATCGTCTTTTTGCTCCCACAGGCGTCTGCCTGTCCCCATAAATAAAAAAACATAACCACTGTGAATAGACCAAAGCAATGTCCAACATGTCTATTTTCCTCAAACAGATACAAAGCTTGGTTTAACCGTTCGTGTGAATTTTTGTTCGTTTCCTCACTATAAATTTTATAACCTTCAATATTTGTATGAAGACATTAAATGTATATTTTCATGCTGTACATTTCTTGAACAAAACCAATATGGTTTTAATTAAAATATGATTTAAAATCAAGTTTCATGTTTTATTTATTTATTTTTTTATTATTCAGATTCTGCATGTTTTAAAGTTTTGACAGGGTCAGTATTTAGCTGAAACCATCTCCGGCCTGGTTGTGTAGGATCTACTTTGGTTGACATTTGAAGTTTTTCTGTAACACTTGATTTTGTTTAAATGGCTCATGTCTGCCCTCTGCAGGTTGAAAAAGGCATAGACTGTCATAAAAGTTTAAAAGGCACTCAAATTACTTTACTGTACAAATGTATTCTTCAGAGCGGTTGCAAAAAACAAATGGAGCACTTGTTTTTCAAAATGTCTCTTTGAATGGATGAATCCAGCTGCAAAAGCAGAACAAAACTTTTTTACAATGTTTTTTTCATAATCCTTAACTCCTATGATCATCAAGGTGATGCAGCATGTCGCTCTCTTTGAAATTAATGGTGAAATGACATACCTGACCCCTGTCCCTACAGTCACCGTTTCTATAATTCTCACAAATTGAGCTCAAACTTGTCTTTTTTTTTTTAGAAGGTTTTGGGAACTTTGACCACAAACACCATGGGGTCTTTGGCCTTGTTGCTGAAGGCTTTGCGGATGACGTCAACGGCATGCTGGTGGGTCACTTCTTGGAGGGAAACTCCATCCACAGACACCAACTCCAATCCAGCCTGGAACAAAATGAGTTTTTCCAGGTCAGTCAGTCATGCAAACGGTATGCTGCATTTAGGTAAGTTAGACCTGACTTGTCTGGCACCAAAAATATATATATATAAAAAAAAAACACCCCGCCACATTCAGTGTTTATCAGAATCCACATGCAAATCTCTCTGGTTCATAGAGAATAGTCAGAAAATATCCAATGAGCAGCAGCTGTTTGGATAAAAGTACCTCGTTATCAGAGGAGAATAAGTAGACTGGTATGAGATAAGTCAACCCTTTCTGAATTACACTCAAAATGCTTGGAATGCAGTTTCTAGATGCACAACATGTCAAATTATGAAGCAGATGAACTAGCAGTAGATCACACCAGATGCTGATGCTGCTCTTGTCAAGAACAGGAACCTGAGCCTACAATTTACAGACTGGAAAAACATTGCCCAGTCTGATCAGATGATGGGGCCAGAATGTGGCAGAACTATCATCAAAGCATGACTCCGTCTGACCCTGTATCAACCATCCAGGCTGGTGAAGATAAAATGGTGTGGGGGATGTTTTCTTAGAACACTTTGGGCCCCTCAGTACCAATCCACTGTCATGTAGGCATCCCAGCTTAAATGAGGTATATCCAGGTATTACTGCTGACTGTGTCCATCTCTTTAGAGTCAACTTTATAGTTGTAATAAGGATAAGACGCCTTATTACAAAGCTCTAATAGTCTGGTTTCTTCATGTCTCAACCCAATAGACGGCTTTTAGGATGTGGTGAAAAGAGAGCAGCAGGCACATCTGCAGCATCTGCTCGATTTCTTTTTACATAAGTACTTGGTGACTACTCATTAACTTAGCAACCAGCGAAGCGTTCACAAGCCAAGAGATAACTGGCAAAAGCAGATTTGGGAAGAAAAAAAATAAAAACCAAGTAGCAAATTCAAATTTGAGTACATTGATACTTATGTTTGTATGCTGCCGCAAAGTACTGAAACTATGAACGGTATGATCAAGATGACAGGACCCGACGATCCTAAAATTCTTGCCACTTTACCTTAAGCACCTCGCACATGGAGGCGGCTCCTCCAGGAAAGATCTTCTCGATCTTCACGGTTGGCTGAACCTTTGACTCGATCCCACCGGAAATGCTGATGCCTGTAGGAGTTAGTGGCTGTAGTGATGTGTTTTTGCAGCAACTGATTTAAATAGAAACACAAAAAGCTCGACGCTTACGTTAGCTCACTGACGGACATGCAAACACCATATGTATAATGTGTGTACACAGGTGCATGTTGATAAATTAGAAGGTAGTTTATTTCGTTAATTAAAAATGCAAAAGATGAAACCTATAATGCAGATTCGATAAATCCAGAGCAAGCTCTTAAACGCGACGATTATGGCTCGTAGTTGATTTAAAAACCCAAGTTTAGTTTCTAAGAAAATTCAAATAGTCATGTATACCTCACTTACATTTTCCACAAAATACTGCTAAAGCTTAGTAATGGAAAGCTGAAATAAAGACAATAAAACCAACAATGATGAAGACGAGCCGAAGGCCGCTGTTCAAACTATCTGGGCTTTCTGAACATCTCAGCTGAGCCACAAGCTGATCACCTCCATGCTATGTTGTGTTAATCCAGCAATTCATGCAAAAGTCCTTTTCAAGTATATTTCAGTGCATGGATATAATTTAAAAGTTATTTACCCAGAGACTGTTTGGTCTTGGAGATGCTGACCGTCTTCAGTCGATGCTCCTGTTCGGGCTCGGTACAGTTGAGCCTGTTCTCCGAAGAAGTCCGATGACAGTTCATCTGTCGCTCCTGACTCGTACCGAACACCTGCGACAGCAAGGGTCGACTCCTGCGGTTCGCACTCTGCACGGTGAACGCAACGTTCTTACTCCTCTCGGCACTTCTCTCCCTCCTGCCCTGAGAGTGGCTGTTCCTGAAGAAAGTCCTTCCCCTCTCAGAGTTTGTCTCCACCTTCTCTGAAGGTGAGCGCAGAGAAGCCTCGTCAAAGTGGACGGAGCGAACGGTGCCAATGTCTGTACGTAGAGGAGGCGGGGAGTCACTGCTGTGGGCGAGCAGCCAGTTGGGGAGCAAGGGACCAGCAGAGCGGGATCTGATGCTTCTGGACTCTGGCTTATATCCATCCACAGGTATGTCCAGAAGAGCTGAGAAAGAACTCGAGGTCTTCGTTCTCCCCCTGGATCCCTGAGAGCCAGTCAGGCTGAGCTTCTCCAGCTCCTCCAGCAGGTGGCTCTCTTTTTCCACCTCCTCAGCACTGTGGAGCTCAAAGCCACCCCTATAATCTGGAGAGAGCATGAAAATGTTAGTTTCACAGATTAGAAAGAGCAAAAACTAAGTTGCAACAAGGAAAAAACATGAGTGAGTCAAAGAACAATACAAACAACGAGCAAAAAATCGATCATATTGAATAAGTATGACTGCATATTTCAAATATGTTCATTTTTGGCATCATTAAACCTGGCACCTTAGAGTGAAAAATGTGTATTGCTGTTGATACTGGATAACGATGAATGTGTGAGATAAAACTTCTGTGTGTAAAGGAGTTTTCTTAAAACAAAAAACAAAAAAACGTACCTTTAAAGAGTTGAAAATCCAACAGTTTTGGTATTGAACTATATAGAAAAATGTTGCAATAGGTACAAATACTTACCAAATACCCCAAAATTTAATTATTTCATATGAATATTTCAATATGAATTAGCTTTAAAAAATAATATGGGAAAAACAGAAGGACTTTAAGGCCACCAGAGAGTAAATAAAAAACAAAAGATTTAAATCAGATGTTTCTTAAACACCACAACTGGCAACAATGGGTTTTTTTTTTTTTTTTAAAGAAACAGACAAACAAATATTGAGGTACAGGTACTGACCTGGGATGGGTGTGATGAGGCGCCGTTTGGGGGCTCGACCAGAAATGGGGGAGCGGAGAGGAGGAGTTCGGACTACAATGCAGAGAAAAGAAGAGATCTTCGAAAAGTTGTTGATCAAGGCTATTCTAAATAATAATAAAAAAAAACCCCATAAAAAATACATGATCATACATTTCTTCATAATGAAAATAACTAATTTGTTGTAGCTCTGGCTATATGTTTAGGATCATTGTCTCAAATCATTTGCAGCATTTCCTAGTTTCCTTCCAGGGTTTTTTTTTTTTCCTGATTTCAGCTAAATATATAAATTCTGGTCAGTTTTCTCCATCTCTGCTTTTGAACTCGAGCTGCATGGCACAGTCTATAGTCCTCACATTATCAGTATTTCCAATAATACAAACATATTTGCCAGTTGGATCAAATTTATAATTATTTTTTTTTTTAGTGTTGGCAAACACTTGAACTCAAAGTGGTGTTAAAAATTGTCATTACAATATTGTGATTAACCCATGTTTTTTCTAGTTTTCTTCTCTTCACTTCTCATCAGCACAATTTCATTTTGTGTGGCTATACGTACAATATAACTCCGTTTTAAACATCTTTATAACTTCACTCTTAACCTGTCTGCAGAGTTCTTTGGTCTTTATAATGCTGTTTGTTCACTGATGTTCTCTAAAAAGGATTCGTCTCTTTCAGAGAATGCTAGTATTTACGCTGGTATATATGAAGAAATTCAAGGGATGTGAATACTTTTGCAAGGCACTGTATACCGCAAAGAATAAGGCAGCATTTGGACTAATTCATTATTTAAATTAGTTTTAGAAGGAGGTAAATAAATGAGACGGGATGGGATTTTGTCACTACATGATTGTGATGATTTTGAAACAGATATTGGTATGCAAGAAACTGAAGTGAATTAAAAACACCTGAACAGCTCTGCAGTACACACCTGACCGATATTTGAGGAGATCGTAGGCTTCAGCTTCAACAGCGGTCACCATGTTGTTGAAAACACTCAGATCGGATGGTGGAAGCACAAGCCTGAACACCAAAATTGGGGAAAAAAAAAAAAACAATAAAACAATGCATCACTTCCTGCAATGGGTTACATCATCTTTAAATATTGTGTAAGACGCACATCGAGATTATCAAGAAAATCCATAAGTCCTAAATTTACATAATTTCTCTTGCCAGATTTATTCACTTATATAATAGGGGAATTTAAGTTTATAGACTTGAGCATAAATAAATCTTCACTGATATTTTATTTCAGAGTTTTCTAAGCCAATAAATCTCACATACTTAAATAATTTGGATGAACTACGTGATAATCACAAGCCTGCAAGCTGAAAACACCCCCATGGTACCAGTTCCTCTTCCGTACCTGACTTCCCTCAGAAGCAGAAGCTTTTCAGGTCGGTCCAGCACAACCAGCAGGTGGCGTATCAAGTTCTCCACTGACCTCTCTGTTGTATACTGGGTGAACAAAATCTGATATTTAGTATGTTTTTTTTTTGTTGTTGTTTGTTTTTGTAATACCAGTGAGATATTTAGTGTGAATTGATAAGTAAGAATATCATCAATAAGCTGCAGTATATAAGGATAAAATGTATTATTCAGTTCAAAAAGGCTCGGGTTTATATCATACAGGATTATGTATTTTGAGCATTTCTGTTGATTTTGAAGATTGTGGCAAACATCAAAGAAATCCCTCCAATACAGAGCCTCTGAAAATTTGAATATTACATCGACTAGGATGATAAACTACCAAAGAGAGAAGCGGGCCGTACGCAGAGTGCTACACCATTACTTGCAACAACAGCTAATTGCCATATTGCCACATTTCCGTTTCAGTGCCTCTCACACCATTTGGCATGCCGTCATCACAGCAGACACCTCCTCCTCCGTCAGCAGCCTTCGGGCCATGTCCTCCACCACGCCAAGCATCTCTGAGTTTGGCGTCACACTGACATTTCGTCCCTCTAAAATGCAGCACAGTAAAATTTGACATTAAGTCCTAATTTGAGACGTTAGCAGAATATAAGACGGAAAATATTCAGGGTTTTTTTTTTTTTTTTTTTCCACGAAAAAGAAAAATAAAGTTCAACATGATGTAGCTCCTGACTGACTATGAAGTTTGTGGTCATGACCAGTTTCCCAGAGCTCTCCTGAGCAACATTAGAAAACGTAGACATAAAATATTCCTTATCTTTGTTTGTCTGAATTAAACAAGTTTTCTATTGCTTTTATTAATATGCAGTCAATGGATGCTTTTGTGTACCGCATTTTATTCTGCCCCAAAATTTTTATGATTTCATGCATTATTATTATTTATTTATTTATTCCTTTACGTAACCAGGTAAAACAACTAGTTGTTTTGATTATCCTTTAGGTTTTAAGATTTTTATTTAATTTTTTTTTTTTACATTGGAATTAAATGTAGAAATTAATTCAAAGTGCATGAAGCATTACAAATGTGCGACATTTGAAATTTTATTTTCCATAATTATTGTAATTTAATTTGGAAGTGAAGAGATGTCATGCACAATAAAATATTACACAACATACTGTGCAATACGTTTCCACATATTACACAATAAAACAAAAGTTTCTGAAGATCAGTTTATATGTGAAGTTTAACTTACTGAATGTGAGGGCCAAAATTATCTCGTGTCCGAAAGAAAACATGGCTCATTTTGTTTGAGAAAAAGATTTAAAACATGACAGGAGACCAAACTTTACAGAAATAACAAACAATCAGCTCGGTTTTTAGAAGAGGGAAAAAAAAATGGACTTCTGATTTACCAGAACAATGTATTTTAAATCAAAAGTCCTGGCCACGCTGTGTTTAGCTTCCTTGCAACATCTTTCAAGGGCGAGCCAGAGGTGAAGTTTTCTTTTCAACATAAAAAGATGTAAATACACGGAAGATCAGCTACCTTTGCTTTCTCTGAATGGTGATTTGGAGCGCCCACCGGAGGCGTCTCTCTTGCGCCCTCCTTTGAACAGCAGGCTAACAAAGGTCTTTGAGCGCTGCAGAGTGCTTTTCTCCTCTGCTTGCTTCTCTTTCTGCTTCTTCTTGTCTTTCTTCTGATTGATCTCTGCAATGGAGCACAAACAGAAATTGTGTTACAGTGCCTTACAGTTTTTCCACATTTGTCAAGTTAAAACGCACAAACTTTGGTACATTTCAGAATAATATGCGATGGATGATTTTATGAAGTGCAGTCTTTGATGAAAGTCATAGTCCTAATGTTGACTCAGTGGAAATGAGTATAAATACGCACCACACGTTTAAGATTTTCAATTGCAAAAACCTTGCATCATTTCTAATCCATTCAAAAACTATGCACTACTGTGTGTTGGCTGACTGCATGAAATACCAACGAGATACAATAAAGTTTTTGGTTTTAAAGTGACAAAAGATGACAGACACTAAGGGTTATAAATACTTTTTGTAAATTTCTTTAAGTCCTACGTCTGTGTAGGAACTTAATTTTTTTTAATGCAGACCGACCTGCTACAGTGACCTGGCTCTGCGACCTGCTGATTGGTCGACTTGGTCTGCTTAGCGCCAGCAGCACGGCTGTTTTGGGAGATTCCTTCCACCTCCTGCTCTCCTCTCCACGGATCGCCGTGTCTTTGAGCAGCGTGGTTGGTCCCAGGCTGCGGGTGGTGTCCGTTTCCATTCTCTGAGAGGAAAAGTCTGTCTGGATGGCGGAATCTGTTAGTTCAGACTTGAGTCTAGGCATAAAGAAATACATAGTCCAGTTATTTTTGTCTTGTTACCTGGTAGTCTCTACAAGTAAAAGTAATTTCCTTCTTTTCCCTTTTGTGTGTGTTTTTTTTTTAGAATGTTTCCTTTTTTCTTTTAGTTTGTTTAAAAAGTACTTTAAATTACTTTATGAATAAATGCTGCTGTCGAAACAAACTTCCCTAGGAATCAAGTAAACATTTTCAAATACATTTTAAAACACTCTAAGATTCAGTAAATTATTAATTACTGCCAATTTGAGACTCTTTGTCTCAAATTGTTTTAAATACCTACAGCTCCCTTCTAACAGTTCTTAAGTTAAAACTAATACAGACTGGGTCATATCCATTAGCACCTTATTTTATTAAGCTCTATGCATTGGGAAATCTTCGTCAGTGAAAACCTTTGGCCACTTAAAGACAGTAGAAATAAATAATATCTATCTGACGGATGACATTCATTAATGTTCTCCACTGTCACCAGAGTCCATAAAGGTCTTCCACAAGGGTCTGTGTTAGGTCCAGTTTTATTTGTTTGCACGCTCCTGCTCAGGAAAAGTAAAACTCCACTGGTGTGCTATTTTAACTTTAAACAAACTTATCTAGGTGATATAAAATCCTAGAAGACCAATAATGCCTTATTCTCTAATTGTGATTAACCCGAAGCCAATTGATAAGTGACTTTTATTAAGTAGAGCTATCAGAGTGAAATGCAGGCCACACATTTTAGATTTTTATGTAAAATCTCAAAGTTGATTATAGCTAAGAGCAAGATGAATGTTTGCAATCTTAAAAAAAAAAAAAAATGGTTAAAATAAAGTAAGTAGGTCTGACCTCAAGTCCTCTGTGGAGATGCAAACGTCCACCATGTCTGAACCGAACGGCAGGCTGGGCGGAAACATGACTTGCGACAGGCCGCTCAGGGAGCTGACCGGGGTCCCAGACGACAGAGAGGAGGCTGAAGAGTTGGAGTCTGAAGCCTGGGAGGAAGATGGCTGAGTACCATTGGCCACTGAAGAAAGAAAAAACACAATTTATGTGATGTAGCATACAACTTTGTTCAAACTATCTGATTTTAAGCTTTGCCATTTTAATTGTTGACTCAAATACATCAGCAGCATGTGTTACTGTCAGGTCTGCTGGTTTTCTGTTACTCTACTACGCCGACTGGTGAATAATTTGCTACGTAGAAAAATAACTACCAAAACATTGAGAGATCGGGTTAGTGAGTGCTAATACTTTGAAACCAGGTATAAAAGTTTATTTTAGACAAGACAAAAAGAAAATAAAAATACCTACAGTTATTCAACCACCTGTATTCTGCTACCATTTCTTTATAAGCAGGGTACCTCCCTGCTTCCTGTGGAGATATGCAGATATCAACGTAAATATACAGACAAAACCACAAAAAAAGAGTTAGTTTTTCTCCTAGCTTTCTAGTAATCTCTGATAGCTGAGATGCTCTCTAATTCCACAGAGGTAGCCTCCACAGACCAAAGCAACAAAAGTTACACAAAACACAGGCTAAGCTATTTATCAGCACCTGATCCTGGCTGCTTGGTGAATAATGCACGGGGCCGGGCTTTTTTTTTGTTCACGGAGCGAAACCCAACCTCCAGTGAGCAAAGCGAGGGAGGAATATTGTGTCTGCATGCCAGCTGTCAGCCTTGGCCACAAAACAGGCCCGAACGACCACACCGAAGAGGCGAGACGTGTTTGCTCGTGTGCCAATTGAAGAGGAGGGGCAGGCAGTAGGTCAGAAAGTTAATGCATACAGGTCAGTTAGGCGTGGAGGCAACGAAAGAGCCAGAGCGCTTTCCAATAATGAAGAGTCAGGGTGGAATACAATCCAGCCTCTTCAGCTTAACAGCAATTGTCCCTGAAGAGTACATGTATTTTTCTTTACATCATTCCTCTTTAATATCAGAGGTTTAGCTTGTTTTGTTAAGGCCGGGGGATTTTTGATGTGATCAACCAATGATTGGCTGAACATGATTTGTGTAAACTTTCCTCTAAGTCTATTTAAGCTTTCTGTAGAGAACTGTTCAACAGTGACAGTGTAGTGGACATTTATTGCAAGTCCTCTCCTTCTCTCTCTGTTCTTCTCAAACTACTAATAAATAAAGGCCAGTAGTAACAAAAAAAACTTAAAATAAAATAACTTGCTTTCGCTACACTTTTTGATGTTTCCACATTTTGTCACAATACAACTGCGAAAGCTGCAGCGTTTTATTGGGATAACATGTGAAAGACCAACACAAAGTATTGCATATATGAACGAGATACGTCTCTGCATCAGGTTAAAGTAAGATGGAAATAACTTAAAAGAAAGACAACTTGTCACCTTAATAGTGAGCATGATGTGTGTGTGGCTCTTCAGCACCTCCACAGCATTGCTGTGGCTGATGTCCTGAAAGCTCACTCCATTGGCAGCCAGAATCTGGTCTCCAATCTTAATCCCGTTCTGCTCAGCCAAACCGCCTGGATCCAGTCTGAGACATTAACACAACAAGAACCAAAAACATGAAAAAGAAAAAAGAAAAAATTGTCGCAACTGTCAGGGTGCATTGACGTACTTTCTAGTAACATTTTACTTGGAATTGAAATTGAATTTTCATCTACCAAAACCCATAATCCCCAAATTAAACAAACCTCCCCAGAATCAAATCTGTAGATGTTAAAAAAAAATGTTATTTAATGATTACAATGTTTTAAATTATATTCTGATTTATTGAGATGCAATTCCATGTTGCATAAAACAACGTACTATCATAGGTTTGTGTATAAAGAGGATGTATGAGCCTTTATCCTTCCTATGTAGTGAATAAACGTTGAACCTACTTTGAGACGTAGATGCCAAGACCAAACTCCTTCCCCCCTCGTATGTTAAAGCCGAGACAGTAGTCGTCAGAGGTGGTGTAAAGGTGGACGATCCTCTGCAGAGCGCTGTCAGAACTGGCTTCTGAAGGGGTCTGCCCGCTCTCCTCCACCACCATCCGCCTATGGACCAGGTCCACCCTGGCAGACGAGCATCGCGCCCAAATGATTTTAAAAACAGAAGTAGGAAAAACAGAAAAGCATAAACTCACTTTAATGGTAAAAATTCACCAGGTTGTCTTCTCCTTCGAGTAGCGGATGCCGGGAACTTTCCCGACTCGCCTCACCACCATCCTTAGCCTGTTGTTGCCCGTCAGCACCTTCACGGCGCTGCTCATGGTAATGCTCTCCAGGCTGACGCCATTCACCTCCACCAGCTTATCTCCGACCTGCAGGCCTGCCTCCTCTGCAAAAAAACCCAGAAGATTGGAGCACAAAACATAACGAAACGCAACAGCGGCGGCCGTATTTCTAAGACCACCACTCACGCGCCGTGCTGTCGTCCTCCACCTTACTGACGAAAATGCTGAGGCCGTGCTCCGAGCCGCCACGCACGCTGAAGCCGAGCTTCCCGTCCACACTCTTATCCACTGTGACTGTGTGGAGGTCTTCACTGTCATCTCCACCTAAAACACATCAGGAGGAATCTGAGATATAAAGGCAAAATCTGTAATCTCAGCTGACCTCGCTTGAATTAATGTGAGCTTCCTTCAAGGGTCACGTAAAGAATAATCATTCATCTGAAAATGTAAAGAACATCATTACTGCAAAAAGAATTAAAGAATATTTCTGTGATAGAACGGTCCAAAGTGTAGACCTAAATCTGATTAAGAATCCGAGGAAAGACTTGAAAATCGACGCTCTGCAAAGAAAAATTAGCAGAAATTTCAGTCTTGACGTGTCCACAGTTGACGAAGACACTCACCTGATTATTGATTTGAGAGAACTAATTTTCACATTTTTATATGTAATGGGTTTAAAAAAAAAAAAAAAAAGGGTCCAAATTTTTTTGATTATAATGAGAAATAGAAAAGTTAGAGGGGCATAATTAAGTTTGCAAGGCTCTAAATAAATGGAGACTTGGGGCTTTAAAGTATTTGTCGTCAATTTCCAATTCATATTCAAAGCATTTTGATTAACATTTTAATACGATATATAGTTATGGGGATTGAGGTTGTTATACCAAAGCACATTATGAATCAGGCCGGCACTGCGTTTACGGTTCACTGAGACTCGCAGCTGCTTCCTACCATCTACAGGAGAGTTGATGAGGATGACCCGACCCATGGGCGAGGAGGATCGGATTCCACGGCGACGCTGTTCCTTCTTTCGTAAGAGGTTGCGTGTTGCCGTGTGCGAACCTTGTGTCGCTGGACCCTTTTCCCTGCGGGACGGATCTGTCGAGGAAGCCATGGGGGCTGGATGGTTCTCCTTTCACACACGCACTCCCCCAGCCAGTCACCTCCAGGTGAACGAGTCTAAAGGGAATCAATTTAAGTAATTCAATTTTTTTTTAAAGTCAGACTTATCTCCAGATTCGCTAAACTGATTAAATTCCGCTTCTCGGAGCACAAAAATGTTAGATAAGACAATTAAACAGATTTTTAGCACATGGAAGTGGGACTACTGAAAGGTATGTTGATATACTTCACAGTAAAGAAAGCCAATACTTGGTTGTGTCTACTTTTGCATGAATTACTAAACACATAACATACAACGTGACAATTTTAGCCATTTGCCAATAACGTGAAAGCTGTGGCTGTCACTGGTGATTTTGCCATTTTTATAACAGTTTTGTTTTTGCTCTAAACTTTCCATTAACATGATTGAATACAGTGTTTTGAACAGCCAAATTCTTAATGGCAGTTTCTTTTTTTTTCCTGTTTTAAAGGCTGCTATAATTTTATGAATTACAATAACACTTCTGTATTAAATCTGTTATTCTACAGTACTTTACTTACTGCTAGACTTATTGTTTTTTTATCTGTAAACTATAGTCATCTCAACAGACAAGAATGTTAATTCTGGGTACCTAAGCTGTACAATACAAGCCTCACTTTTAGAATAACTAACTTTATACTAACACTTCAGTAGATGCCTGTCCAGGTTTTTGTATGACATTTCTTAATCTCCACTCACTCAAGTAGGTTGTTCTCTGACATATTTGACTCTTTGTCCCCCTGGAGTCACACTTCGGTCCATTCCGCTCCATGTTGCATCTCCCTCACCTGTCTGAATTTTCAAACAAAACAAACATTTACCTCACACCCCATCGGTCCCGCTGTCCTCAAGCTTCCTCAGATCACCTCCCATCACAAAACTGAGTCACAGAGGGTTTTAGCCGCAAGCAGGTGAGCTCAGAAATAGGATTGCGTGGGGTTATCCAAGGCAGACTTGATCCCCTACAGCCAGGAAGTCACATGCCGTCTCCATGGTTATGTGTCACTAAACGTAAGAGTCTGTCCACACGTCGTCACTTTGGGGTTCCCTGGAGGGACTCCAGGACCCTGGACAGCGCAACTTAAAACTGCGGCTGCGCCAACGAAATTTAATCCATCATCGTAAAAATAGGTTATATTGCGGGTTTTTTTATTTATACATAAAAAAAAAATCTCCTAGATATCGTGTAGACTACATGACTAAAAAACAATATACAAAGTTCTGAGACGACTATACCTTACCAAATATGCGTTTCAGGTCCAGAACGAAACCGACACAGGAAAAGTCCCTCCCGTTCTGCATTAATCCAACTTGATGAGCACGAATAAAAACGTCCGTTAAATCATCCCACAGCGGTTGAGGGAAAAAAAAAAAAAAAAACAACTATCGCAAACAGCTTGCACACCAGTTTGTGCGATACGCGTTATTCACCTCGAATTCACGAAACGCCACATCGAAGTGAAGTGACCGTCACTGGCTGGATCGTTAGCGAACAAAGGTGTCTGATTGGCGTGGCGACTGACACTTCCTTACAAGTTTGCCTGCATCACATTGAAATTATACCCTTTTTTCCCCAAAAATATTAATGTGCAAAAGTTAAGCCCCATCCCGCACATTTAATACAACTTATTTATAATAGTGAGGCTTAAACAAGCCAGAAAAAGAACCGGAGTGAAGACTTAGTTGCACTTGCTTGAGTAGCTTTGGGGAGGGGAAAAAAAAAAAAAAAAAAGTTAAAAGGCTTTGCAGCCACACTTTAGTCATAGATAAATTCCTGATAGCGTTACAAGAAAAGCCCAGACCATTTTTGCACAGCAAGTCACTGAAATGTTAGAAATTAGAAACATCCAACAGTAATTATGGTATAGTAGCAACCTCAAAACAGGGGGACTTATTTTACACAAACCAAACCAGAGGATAACAAGATGCTTTATTGTTCTGAAAGGTCAGTCTCTGGTTCCTGAGTTGCTCTGCAGTACAACATACACAGAATTTGGTGTTAAACATCAAGTCTGCTTTCTCCGTTGAGTTTAAAAACAGACCATCATGAACACACCCAAAGTTCCACAATCAGTCATACACAATGAAATCCTCATGTCCCAGAGACAAACCTTGATTCACACATCTAAAATTGTACTATGTTTTACTGTGGTATTTGTCTGACTGCTTGGAGGACATCTGAAATGTTGACTTTATCTCCAAACTCCTTCTCTCGGTGCTCCAGTAATATTCCCTGCAGGAGGATAAATGCAAGTTTGACAGATCAAATCTATACAAATGCATTTTATGTCAATTCTTATTCAAATTAAGATTTACCTGCTTGCCTCGTCCAATGACAAACACCCCACCCAGGACAAAGCCTTCCCCTAAAACGTTTCCAATGAAGCCCTTTCTGAAGGCCCTCACTCCACTCAACCAAACTCCTAAACGCATGAAAGCCAGAAGTCCCATCTTCCGCTCACGGGGCCCATAAAACCTCCTCTGCAAGCGAAGGAGGATTCAGTCAGTCAGTCATGCAAACTTAAGATTCATTACAAACTCAATGAGCTCAGTGTTTATAGAAAACACTGGTCTGGTCTGAAGGAGGGTTCCACTGATCATTTTTCTCCCCAAGGCAAACTGGCTAAACAATGCATCAATTTGTTTTAAAAAAAAATAAATAAAAAGCCTCAACCTTTTCATCCAAGAAAATCTCCCCCTTGAAGTACGGTCGGAAGTTTTGAACCTCGGTTCCCACGTCCTCCTTCACCACAGCATACAGAGGGACCCCCAGCTTGTCCAGCTGGGGTTTCAGAGAGGACAGCTCTGCAGCCTCCTGTTGAAACAGTGAAGAGAAGACAAAAAAAAAAAAGTTTACACTTTAAAGCAGTTTGTGTCCCACGATCTTTAAAATAAAAATCTTCAAAAATTTGTTTGAAGAAAATGAGCACTATATAAAACATTCTTAAATACTCCGATTAGAGTTTGGAGTAGGTTGCAAAAGCAGACCACCTAGAATTTCCCTTGGCTCAGTTTGGTGACCAGGGATTGAACTATAATCTCCTTTTCCACAAGAGGTTAAAAACAATGGGAACAATGTTTGAGGATGCCCAGAATACAATTAGAACTTTCTTATCCAAGAACTTATTGCAGTGTATGACAAACTGCACACTGATAAAATTTGTAGTTGAAAAGAAAGAAAAGGGGAGGCAGGAATATTTAATAATGGGCGTTGTGTCAGGGTGAACAGTTTGTGGATTATAGATGTTGCCTGGATAGATTGTAACTTTACCTCTCTGCACAAAAATCACCCGGGCCGCCGCACTGCCATGACTACCGCTCCTGACTTTTCCCACAGCGTTTTGGCCTTGAACGTTTTTATTTCTGGGGAAAGAGAAGAGTTTGAAGGGCATGACTCTAGCAAGAGATTAAAAGTCACGCGGCCCAGTAGCACAATGGTTTCTTTCAATAGTTCATTAAAGTTAAGAGATGACTTTTTTTTTTTTTAAGTTTGTTTATGTTTAAGTTCAGACCTACCTCCTTTCAGGGTTTTAAGCTCAGCTTCCTCCAAGAACATCAGAGTGGCTTTCAGGGGTGGAGTAAGAAAGAAGTCCGTGAAAAAGTTCAAAACTCCCGTGACGAAGCCACTCACGGTGGCCACCGTGTCTCCAATAAGCGCCATGGCCATTGTCCTGTTTCCCCTCACTGCTTTTGCTCTACTTTAAGGGCCACGACTGGGAGCGCATTTAAACTACAGCTCGATTTGATCCTCCACACTGCAGCCCAAAGCCAGCCCCCTTTCTGTTGGACCCAGAAACCGATCAGTGTCAGATTAGCCGCAGCTGCGTTCCGATTTAACGATCCGCAGGACTACTGCGCAAAAAAAAAAAAAAAAAAAAAAAAAAAAAAAAAAAAAAGATAAAGAAAAAAAAATAGATATTAAGAAACAGTCATCGTTACGCAGTTCACCCTCCTCCAGTTCAAAGGTTGTTAGAAAATGCAGAGTCACATTTCTGAAACGCCAGATTTCACAAATCTGCTGTGAACTTTGGCAGATTTCTGTTTCTGCTTCGATATTATAAAACAAAATATACCCAGGCGTGCGCATTATTGTTAGATGATTGACATTAATTACCGGGCACCATATGGGAATATAAGTCCAGAACCAAATGCCCAAATGATTTGCAAAAGAATTAACACTTCTTGGTGCCTTTCCTTGGGTAATGTTAAATCACAACCTTTATATTTCCATACAAATTTATTATCTTGGCTGACTTGATTTATTTCTCAATGCTTCTGTAACACACAACCTAGGTGGCAATTTTAACAAACACTTAAAGAAAACAAACAGATTGAATAGAATCACTCCAGGTAACATTTATTATTGGGTAACATGTTTTTTTTTTTTTGTTTGTTTGTTTTGTTTTGTTTGTTTTTTTGTGTGTAAATCACTAGTTTGGAAGGATTTGAACAGTTTAAAAGCCAGCCTCTAGAAATATGACCTCTGTTTTCAGTCTTTGAGAGATTCACCAGGCTGCCTCGGCTGAGTCATGGTGATCATTATGGTGAGGGTTCAGCGGGAGCCAAATCATCAGATGCCTCATCCCCGAGCTGTCCCTCTGTCTCCTAAGATTGCGCATAGAAAAACATCACAAATAAACATTAAACATCTTACAAGTATTTCTCGTTTACACTGTAACTGTTTATCTGCAAACACCGGTGAATAAAAAGCATAACCAGTTTACATTTTGAAGTACATCAGACTGGTCCTCAAGAGTGGTCGAACTTGCCTCTTGTATCTCCTCGTTGAACTCAATGTTTTCTTGATCGGGATATGTCTCCTCTCGGTCAAGTTCTTCACTCTGTGGAGGTGAGTCCGCCTCTAATTGGGCTAATTCTTCAGATTTGTCATCATCTTCAACCTAAGCATTTATGTAGATCAAAGTTAGATTATGGAAATGTAATATTCCCTGTCTTCCCTGTGAAGCAACACAAAACCTCTGCAGTGTGATGAAAAAGGTATTTGCTCCCTTACATATTTGCTTCTGTTTGCTGTATTATCACACTTAACTGTTTCAGATAATCAAAGAAATGTTGCTACCAGCCAAAGGATAACCTGAGCAAAACAAAATGCTTCCAGTTGATGATTTCATTGTAACGGGATTGAGTGACTGTGATTTTACCGAACCAGTGAGGGGGATTGCCTGCAAATGGCAATCCCCCTCCCCCTTATTTCTGTTGTTTTCTGTAAGAAAACAACAGAAATATTTGTTTTCTGTTGTTTTCTGTAAGAAAACAACAGAAATAACTTTTTTTTCCACATAGGAGCAGAGTGGTTTGGATAACATCTTTACTAAATAAAATAATTTGAGAAATTTATTTTACATTTACTCAGGTTAGCCTAGGCAGATAGTAAAACTCATCTCATGGTCAGCAACATCTAAGTGACAAAAAACATCAAAAACAGAAGAAATATCTGTGTACAATTGTGTCCCATCTTTCTGGTTATCTGCCTTGTTTTTAAGCGAAACAATCAATCATTTAAACTTTATTTGCTTAGCCTCTCTGGTACAACTCAATGCTACAAAAAAAGGCTATAAAAGATTAAGACTGACCCCCACTGAGAACAAAAACACAACAGTGGAAAAAACATACAGCAAGAGAGATTTAAATTTTTCGGTGTTTCGGGAATGAGTATGGTCTTTGTCCTGGTTGGGTTGTGAGAAATGTTATGACTTATCACTGCTGCTCTCTGTGACGTGGAGCCGAAGCTATCAGTGGTATCACTTGTATGACTGTCAGCCAGCTGACGTAAGAGGAAAGTTCTGGTTGAGCATTGAATAACCGGGCCCTGGAGCTTTTTCCTGAGCAGTTTGCAGCTTCTAAAACCTCTTGCTGCAGCAAAGAGTTAAAAACAAGACTTATTTATCAGTGAGTCACCTTGTCCTGGTCTTGAAGAGAGCTGGCGTCTTCGCTCTGCAGATCCCCTCCAACAGAATCCTGAGATTTTTTCTCTGCTTCATCAACCTGGAAATGAAAGATGGAAAAGAAGCTAAACTAAATATGTTAAAGTGATATTCCCGTTATCACAACTTAGACAACGCTTCGATCTGACAAACTTCATAGTGCTGATACATTTGGAGTCCCAGGGAAGGGTACACACGAAACTGAAAATGTGCTGACCTTTTCAACTCTCCTCGTCTGTGTCGATCTCATGAGTTTAAATTGCTTATAATCATTCAGAATGACAGTTGTTTCGTTTCAGTGTTTGTTTTTTTTTGTTTATTGTTGTTTGGCAGTAAGGTAGGGAAGGATGGGAAAGAAAACTGAAAAAAGCTACAGTACATATGCTGTTGTTTATGTAATCAATGTTATATTTTTGCTGGATTAATATAAAAAAAAGCGATGTTCCTGTCATCCTCCTGCACCTCAATCGTATTCCTGTTTTTGTCCTTTTTGAAGCATCTCTTTCCTCATTCGTCTTCTAAACTCCCTCTCACTCTGTCCACCTGGCCAGACAATCTGCACTTTTTGATGACGTTCCATGTCTCTTCTATGCAACTGTATGAGGAATGTTGCTTAATTCAATTCTCTGACTCTTCACCGTTACTCTCTGTGACTTGTAGCCAAAACCATCAGTGGTGGCACTCTTGACTGCCTCCTGACATACGAGGAAAGTTCTGGTTAAGCGTTTAGTAACTCTGTTCTGTTCTTTCTCCTGTTTCTGCTTTCTGAGCAAATGTATCTTCCTCAACTTTCTCACTGCAGCAAAGAGTATAAATTTAGGACAGGTTCATTAGTGAGCCACCTTGTCTTGGTTCTGAAGAGGAAGAGAACTGGGCTCTTGAGTCTCCTGTTTGGTGTCTGTCGTGGCTTCTTCTTCTTCAGTTGGATCTGTTTTCTCTGTTTTGAGCTCCTCGCTCTGTAGAGGAGTGGACGTTGTCTCCACTTGGAGAGAGTCTTCAAGTTTATCATTCTCTCCATCAACCTTTAAGTTAGAGAGAATATAAGTTGAACACACCCTGATTCTTGTCTTTGTTCTCTTTTAAGGATCTCTCTTTCCTCATCTGTCTTCTAAACATTTACTTCAACTCACTCTGTCCACCTGGGCAGATATTTTCCATGCAAAGGCTCTACTCTGCTTCTCCTCAATCTGTATATATGATGTGAGCCACATTCCCCAACATAAATACAGCATTTTATCTGCATCACCTTCTCTACATCTGGAGAGTCAAAGGCAGCAGGATTTGGTTTGCTGTGATGGTTCTCTGTATTGTTGGATATTAAATCAGTGTCATCTGGTCTGGGAGTCGATTGCAGTTGGTCAGTTTGTTCTGGTTCTTCATGTCCGCCAGACTCAGACTGATCGATCACCTGTAGAAGAGACCGTCGTCCTTCGATTTATTATTGAAAAGCAGCACAAAGCTTTAACATGGTATCTTACTTTAAGCTCTCTCTTCCTTTTTTGAGACCTGGTTTTTGTTTTTCACTGTCGATCATCTACAGCAGCATTTCAGTGGTTTAAAATGTCATCCAAATTCAAAAGGTGAAACACGTACAAAATAATATATTTCAAGAAAGTCTTTCTTTTTATCATGAGGACTTTCACAAAAAAATCTGATTATTATATAAGACGAATCACACCAATGAAAATAATTTCATACATAAATGTCACCTTAAGGAAACAGACCTAGCCTTCATACAGAATCTGTGGAGCAGTTCACTACATCCAACAATGCAAAAC
Organism: Poecilia latipinna; assembly: GCF_001443285.1. Lineage (NCBI taxonomy): Eukaryota > Metazoa > Chordata > Actinopteri > Cyprinodontiformes > Poeciliidae > Poecilia > Poecilia latipinna. The sequence continues at coordinate 68,607 of NW_015115372.1, forward strand.
TAGATAACACTATGAGTTTCACTTTTTGGATTTAATCAGTGAAATAAATTAGCTTTTTTTTTTAAAAAAAAAATGATTTTGCAAGTTATTTCTGCGCAACTGTATGAGGAATCTCCCTTAATTCAATTCTCTGACTCTTCACTGTTGCTCTATGTGACATGTAGCCAAAAAAAAAAAAAAAAATCAATGGTGTCACGCATGACTTGACTTCCTCCTGACATGAGAGGAAAGTTCAGTAACTCTCTTCTGTTCTTTCTTTTGTTTCTGGTTTCGGAGCAAATTGATCTTTCTCAAACCTCTCACTGCAGCTGCAGCAGCAGCAGCAGCAGCAGCAGCAAAGAGTGAAAAACCAGGATCAATGAGCCACCTGGTTTTGAAGAGGAACAGAACTGGGCTCTTCAGTCTCCTGTTTGGTGTCTGTCATGGCTTCTTCTTGTTCTTCAAGTGGGACCGTTTTCTCTGTTTTGAGCTCCTCGTTCTGCAAAGTGGAGGCTGTTTCCACATAGACGGAGTCTTCAGGTTTATCCTTCTCTTCTTCATCCACCTTGAAGTAAAGGATAAAAACAAGTTGAACTGAAAGTGACAAACGTACCTTTGCCATCCTCCTGTATCTCAGCCTGATTCTTGTCTTTGTTCTCACTGAAGAATCTCTTTCCTCATCTGTCTTCTATACTTCAGCTCACGCTGTCCACCTGGCCATACATTTTTTTCATGCACTGGATCTTCTCCGCAATATGAATACATGCAGCGAGCCACGATCGCCGGCATGCAAACTGCACTTTTTCTGCATCACCTTCTCTGCATTTGGAAAGTCAAAGGTTTCAGGTTTGTTGTGCGGATTCTCTGCAATGTTGGATTGTAAATCACTGCCATCTTGTCTGGGAGTTGATTGTATTTGGTCAGTCTGCTCTGGTTCCTCATTTTTGCCAGACTCAGATTGACCAGTCACCTGCAGGACAGATAGAAGCAATATTTTTTTGTAATGTTGCAGAGAGATCTTGTGACATATGTGACTCGACCTTCAAACCTTTCCATGTTTTGTCACATGACAGGAACAAAACATGGAATATAGAGCATTGGCCAAAAACTGTGATCCTTTCTGACCAAGGTACCTTCTTCCATGTGTTTACTTTTTTCCCCTCATTGCTTGTGACAAACTGTACTTCTAATGCCTTTGTTCAAACGGCAAGTTTCTTCTTGTCAGTCTTATAGAAACAGCATATTTCTGGAGAGGATATAACTGTCCTGACAAAATATTTTCCACCTGAGCTATGAGCTGGGTTACTCTATGTTTACCAGTTTCTTATCTTCAGCAGGCTTCTCATCTTCAGCAGTGGTTTCAATGGGTTCTTCCGGCTCTATGGGTTTCTCAGCCTCCTGTTGAAAAGTTGACAATTAACCTTTTCTGTTGTGCTTTAAGTAATACATTTTGATCAGCAGATACAAATGGAAAGTAAGTTCTGGCAATAAAAAAAACTACTTGTAAATGATTAAACAGATTGTAAAGACAAAATTAGTGATCATCATACTCTTAGAAGTTCTTCCAGGACTTTAGCAGCTCTCTCCTCCTCCTCTCTCAGCGCTTTCTGTCTGTTATATTCAGCAATCTTTTCCTCCAACAGAGCAAACTGCTCTTTTTTCTGTAAAAATAATGTGATACATTAACATCTTAACTTTTTCTGACTTTATTAGTATTATGTCATTGCATGTAAGTATTTATAATCTTATTTCTTAAAAGATTTTATAATAATCTTATTTCTTAGAACCAAACCATTGTTCTGCATTGGTCTGTTGGTGGGCTTTTTCATGTCTAGGTAAAAGGTGGTTGAGATTTGGCAGCCATATCTTTTAGTCTGATGAGCTTAGACTGTCTAAGCCTCTGTTATCCGTGAACAGCTTTCAAACCCGTTTAAAGATCAGAGCTTTAACAAAAGCAACAATAGGTTTAGGATGAGGGAGACACAGAACTGGAAGTAAAACAATAACCTCGTGGTGGGATTTGGTTATGTTGTTTAACATTTTCACTATATAAAGAAGCATCAAAACTGCAAAGAAAAAACTTGGGAAGGCCTTCAGAAAGCCTGGACAAGTATTAATAAGGACTTTTTTCCGATTATAGTCTGGAAGCTTTCAAGAAAAGTATAACAATACATTTAGAATTGATTTAAAACATTTGCACAGCTCTACGAGTTGAGGACAATAACTATAAATAGTAAAAAAAAATACTTAATTTGGTCTTTACATCCTCTTTATAGCCAGAAATATTTTGTGCCAAAATACCATCAAGCATCAAGCTATGTGGCTCATGGTTAGGTATTAAGAGGAAAGGTTTAGATCCAAGCAGGGTGGTCCAATCAAAGTCCATACTTATGGATCCTCAGTTGAATCCAACAGAGAATCTATAAAAAACTTGAAAACTGATTAGTACAACCTTTTTTTAATCTGAGTTTGAGCTTTCTTTGCAAATAATCAACAACATGTGTCTGTTGATATACTATTTACAAAAACATGTTGAAACCTACTCACACAATAAAATGTGTTGACATATGTAATTATGACATAATGTGGAAAAAAAATAAATGGTATGAATACTTACATGGTTTCAAAATTGTAATTTAAAGAAAAGATTTAAGATGGCAACGGTATGGTGGTATGGTGTCTCCTGCTGGCCAGTAAAAGAAACTGCTGCTTACCTCTTTCTCGAATTGAATATTAGACGTATATTTGTAGAGCCAGTGACCAAGATACTGGATGGGGTGTACCGGTCTCAGCTCGGCTACTTCAGCTAGCCCCTTCGCCAGGCACTCTCCCAGATGTTTCTTTATGTACTCCGAGTCCATACTATCACTCTCCACACGAACACCTACACGAATAATCCTATGAACAACACGGACATAAGAGAAGTGATTAAAAGTCCAGTTAGCGACAGTGAAATACAAAGTTACATAAACTACGTAACGCTTTTATAGTTGTACCAAAATAGTTTTAATGTTTCACAATATTTTAGTTGTAGCTACCTGAAACAACTACAATTTTCAACAACTAAGCAGGAACAGAAGACAAACCTTGTTGCTGCGGTTCGAATGTAGCCCTATGTCTCCATAGTAACGGCGCCTCATTTTTTGGATTCCCTCTTTTTCGAATAGTTCCGACCTCTTACTTGCTTTTTCTGTTGCAGCTAAATTCTTTGCTGCTTTCGTTTGTTTGTTTGTTTTTTTTTTTTTTTTTGTTTTGTTTTGCGTGAAGGTGGTTTAACTGACGCGCTTGGTAAATGCAACAAATAAGTAAAATGACGATTTAAATATCAAAGTAGCACTATAAAATAGTTAAATCATAAATGAAGAAAATATGGGTCAAAAAAGTTTAGGCAAAAATTATAAAATTTGAAAATACTACTTTTTTCTTAGATTTTAGCACTCTTACTCTTACGTCGCATAATGGTGTATCGTGAGTATACACAGAAGCTTCAATTGTGAGCATTCTGCTGCCATCTAGTGGTTACATTTTAAATCCGTATTTACGATTGTACTGTAATTTTTTATTTATTTCTCCAATTAAATGTTGGGCATGTATTATCTATAAGTTATAGTTAATCACAGTTATTGGGGAACAAACGCTTTAACTATCTGTGTGCAAAACATCTACATTGATGATTTTCACTTTGTGAACTTAGGTCTACCGTGCACCTGAAGGCTGCAAAGGGAGTAGAGGGTATCATGCGCATCATCAGATGTAGCCATTCATTCAGGTGAACGGAGTGTGCTCCGCTCTCAGGGGTATAGTAAGTGCCACTCTGAAAGACCTCGGCGTTTTCCTCCTTTGATCTGAGTTTGCGGCGGTTCTGGGAACCATGTTCCTGAGCGACCAGCTGTGTGGGAACGGGACGTTGTCAAAGGTCTGATCTGACCCCACCTGGAGCAGCTCCTCCGGTTTCACCGCGGGAATCCTGGGTGCGTCAGGAACAGCTGGCCCGTAACCCGCCACGGCTGCCACAGGCGGGGGGAATAACGTTCACAAGCGGCTTAAGGAGATACTTTTATGATACACAGGGATTGACGATTTGGTGGAATATTTGTGCAAGGTAAAAACACTCAACACTCATGCTGGTGTAGTGCATGAACTCGCTAGTTGTCAAACTGCAGATTTACGGTCCTTCTCTTGGAAATTCAGTTGAATTTGGGGAAATCTGGTCACATATCACAAAGTTTCAGTTTCTCTGAAAAAAAAAAAACAGAGCTGTGAGAAGGGGTGCGTGGAGGTCATTTTTTGGTTCTAATTATGGTTATGGGCTGCTATTTTTACTCCATTAAGTTACAGTTTTCCACAAAGGATATACAATTTTGCTGTCTGAAAGTGCTTATTTAAAAACTGAGCACTATAAGGACATTATGTCTTTCACTTTTAATTTTAATAAGCTGAGCAAAACAAAAATCTGACTCTTTTCTGGCAGTGTGAATGGTTTTATACCAACACCTGCAGCGTTTAGTCTAACAGTACTTTCATAAGCATGTTGTCAGTGAAGAAGATCATAATTTTATTGCACAATATTGTAGAAAAAAGGTTGTTATGCTCAGGTTTTTGCTGTCACCCATCAGGTGAATGACCAGCTTCCCTTAAAACACAATGTTGGAAGACTTTGAAATCTTCTGTGCCCCCTTTCCCCCCTTTAGTGCCTTATCCCACAGAGTCAAAGTGTTATTTTTAGCCTGTGTCTTCATGGCAAATTGGCAATAACCCTTGATGCTGTGGATGCTCATAAGTAACCATTTCCCTGCCGTTAGACCATGTTACCCATACCAGTGATGTTGGAGCCTGGAGACAACCTGCCTCCAGGCACACAGTTAGAGCAGATCTTTGGACATGGTGGAGAACGTGGAGGCTGGTGTTCATTTTTAATCCTGTCAACAGAGAACCTGAAGCTCTTATATAACCGGATGGGCTCCTGGAGGCCCAGTGGCAGGGCTAATACAAACATCTCCATCTGGGGTGGTCTTGATGTGCATTGATTCCTGAGATTTGACTTAAATATATCAACTTAGGTTTTTTTTTCCACCTGCTTTTCCTAAGCATTTATTCCAGGCATTGTATGTAAATGTGTGCATTTCCGTTGTCTTCTTCTGCCTGAGAGTGTTTGTTCATCTTGCATCACATGTACTTGGATGCAGAACGTGTTGGTTTTGAGTTTCTTTCACCAAGTGAGCCCATGTGACTACTTGGCTGGGACTCCATATTTAAAAGGTGAAGTAAGGTTAAGCATAACTGCAACTCTTTCCTAATAAATAAACTTATTTCTTTACATGTATA
>NW_015115373.1:0-963 GCF_001443285.1 Poecilia latipinna
AAGCCCCCAAAAAGCCAATTTATTTTACGGAAGAATAAGAATAATTTACAGCACAGTTTCAATAGGCTCTCGCAGCACTTAGCTGCTCGGGCCTAATAATTTAAAATGCTGCTGAACAAACTAAAATCATGTCTATTCAACTGGAGTTTAAAACAAATCTTTGTTTTATTCGGTGTGGTTTTAATCACAATAGAAACCAGAGAAAAAAACCCTACAGTTTGTGGTTTTTACTATTGATGATTTTGATTGTCGTTTTTAAAAGCCCCCCTTTGTTTGGTTCTATCAGAACCAAACAAAGGCTAAATTATGAACATAGTCAACCTGAATAACAGCTTTACTTCTATTACTGGCACCTTTCAATGTGATGAACTCAGACAGACCCAGAGAGCAGAGCCACACTCTCACACTGCCTCTGCATTGCACACATAATCATGTTCTTCAGTGAGAGGACAACATTAGTGCACAAGCAACCAAAAATCACTTAGTTATGATGCATGCTCTGTTTGTTCATCTATGTGTTGGAGGGAGCCTCATTTTTCAATGTCATCTTCTTCCCTTCTCAGCTGTGAGCGGATCACTTTCCAGGACAAACGCCTCGCTGAAGTTCACTGTGTAATTATTGACAGCAGAGAAGATTTATTGGCGTTATTTTAGCTGGAGATAAAATGGAAATGTGGATAATAACTGTCATTTCAGGAGCAGCACAGGAAAACTTAGCATACAGATTGGCTCTTGTCTATCTGCTGGTCAGAGCAATTAGGTTTAGTCACTTGCTGAATGCTGGAGAGGACACTTTCTGATGGCCGAGTGTTAGATGAGTCTATTGCTGCTTCATGGCTTACCGAGTTAAAGCTCTAATTTTCTGGGCAAAAGTGAAAAAAAAAATAGTATATCTAATCTTTCTTTGAATTCCTCTACTGGATTCATTCAAGTAAACCCAGAAAACATCTGGTTTCACTGACG
>NW_015115373.1:5098-7797 GCF_001443285.1 Poecilia latipinna
CCATCCATTTTCTGTATGCCCTTGCCCCTAGTGGGGTCAGGAGGTGCTGGTGCCTATTTCCAGGCGAGAGGCAGGGTCACCCTGGACAGGTCGCCAGTCTGTCGCAGACCTAACAGACAACTACAAATATTTGGAAGGAGATGTAATTCTTGGAGGTAATAGTTAAATTAATGAAATTTGATCTGTAGGTTTGAAGTGGTAGGCACAAAAACACAAGTAAATTTTTTATATAATTATGGCATAAGGGGTCATAAGCCGCATTTCCATTAACCTTAAAATTGCACAATTTGACATTTTGAAAAAAAAAACCCTGCTTACTGGAACCATGTTAATTTAAAAATAACACTGGTCTAAAACGTTCATGTGGTTTTTCAACTGTTTTAAAATTAGTGTATTTTGCAAAACTGCAAAGCAAACACTTCTTTCCCATCACAAGTCAGGTGATCAACAGCTGATTGTTACTACTGGTGGAAACAACAAAGCAGACGACAGGAAGTGGTAGGAGGATGATGGCGCCGCATGAACAACCGTATTGTCTTGTGATTTTAATTGCATTTCTTGTTTAATGGAAACGCTGCAATTGGTGCTTCACATAAAACACCCAAAACTACATTACAGCTCTGTTTAAACATGATAAAATGTTATTGTAAAAAGGTGAAAATAACACTTAAGAAAAAGTAAAAAATAAACTTTAACTCCATCAATCCATAACTGTTAATTATTTGGTGATCTTACCATTTTTTTTAACACAGTGCTGGATTCTAGCAGAGGAGTTTGCAGCTTTGTGTTGTTTGCCTGAAAAGTTGATTATTTGTAATGTATTCCTAAGTGTTTGCCTGGTGCATATATCAGTGGTGAGAGATTTCAGAACTCACTGAAAACAATATGAAAAATAATTATTTCATGAAAAATAAGTGAGAGACACATGCAGCAGTGCACACAGACAAAATGTAGGACATAACCCAAGTTCAACTTCAGATGTGTCTCACATCACAGGAGAAGAAAAGCAGCAGCTCAGGAGAAATCATGAACATGTAAATACAAGAAAACGCAACAAAAACCAGGAGAACTGGAGAATGACTCATTTTCAGTCTGAGGGTTTCAGACTCACAGTGTACATCATGTGTGAAATGGAAAACCAGAGTCAGAGGAACAGGACATCAACACTTTCTGCTGCACTCAAAGCCGAGTTCATCCTGTCAGATGTTTTGTTCTTTGGAGAACCTAAAACATAAAACTGGCAGCCTGTATTAAAAAATGTTCCTAAAGATATTTAAAAATACATTTCAAATCATGTGCGTTAATTTTAGAGCAGAAAAGACGTCAGATACAAGCAGATATGTCCAGCATCCTTGAAGCACTGTGACATGGCGGTGGCAGTATCATGCTGTGGGGTGTCAAGCATTTTAAAGATATCTTTTTGAGACTAGAGTAGAAACAACCATGAACACAGCAATAAGACTGAGAATGTCTGATCGTTGACAGCCATGAGGTTTTCTTCTCTGCAGATCATCTGAAGCTGCGTTTCTGAGATTTGATCAAATTGATGTTACAAAAATAAAATATAAAAATTTTCAAAAAATCCTTTTCAATAATAGGTTTTTGTGCTAGAATGAGGTGGTTTTTGAAATTGATGTATTTCACAGAACTGCACTTGAAACACTTCTTGCATCACACAAGTGCCATGAATAAATCTCATGTAACTCGCTGCCAGGGACTACCTGGACAAGCTTATTCATATGTGATTTTAATTTCATTCCTTATCTAATGGAAACACCACAATTACAAAATTGTATTTTTCAACATCAGCAGAATATAAAGATGTTTTTCTAAATGAGCTTTTCCCTTGAGAGAATTTATTTTTGAAATATCAAATTGTGTGATTATGAGGTCAATGGAAACGCAGCTACTTAACTCCTTACAACAAAACCAAAACCTTTAGCTGAGTGTAGGGATTGCTGGTGTGCCAAAAAAGTTCAGTGTGATCTGCCTCAGCGAGACAGTTGAGGACTTAGAGTTTAAATTGTGAAGTGAAGGATGAACCCAGCAGTACATGGGAGAACCGAGCGGACAGGAACTTTATCAGAGCACTTCTCCAGGTCTCTTTAGCACCGGCATGATGCACAGTGTAGGGGAAGATAACGCCTAGTCTCTGAGTGGAGGAGAGGATTGCAGGAAGTGTTCGCCAAAACAAGCAGAACCAAGGAATTTTAGGGAAGGACAGGACTATTTTATCTTCTTTTGTCAAGTTTTACACAACAATACATCTAATGCAAATCACTGGAGACCATCTCAAACTACATAGAAGAAAAATTCTCCTTTTTTGCCACTTTTAATTAAAAGCGAATGAAGTTTGTGAAATACTGAGACGGTTGGCCTCAGTTATCCCTGCTGTGCAGCAGGTGCTGCTGTCTGACTCTAACTGAAGGTGCAGATGGGTGTTCAGTGGAAACACCTGCTGATGATGAATGAACGAGGGGGAGAGAAGGTGACAACTGTGCTGACATCACTGCAGACTATTGATTCATGTTGCTCCCTGTGGTATCTTCATGCAGCAGCAGAACCTCAGATGTCCCCCTGTTAATCTCTTCTTTCCAGGTCCTGTTGGGACTGGAGAACTTTATCAGAGTGGAAAATACAGAAATATACTAAAATGGGTAGAGATGTGCCGATCAGGTTTTTTCCTCCCGATACCGATA
>NW_015115373.1:12210-14713 GCF_001443285.1 Poecilia latipinna
AAATCGGCCCGATTATGATCGGTGACCGATCGATTGGCACACCTCTAAAAATGGGATATTTCATCCACATAAAGACCAACGGTCAACAGTGTCAGAAGGCTAAGGAACCATTTTTAAACTCCTGCAAACCAAAACACAATGGTGGGAACAAGTTGTTGTCAAGTACCAAATAAAGAGGTAAAAGATCCATACAAGTCTAGTCACAAGTAGAGTCTGAAGCCTTAACATTAGATTTCGAGTCATTTTACAAAATATGTAATTTAATCAGAGTGACAATTTATTTATTTTTTTTTATGTAGAATTTATACTTTGTTTTTGAAAATAATCGTTCCCCAGAACAACAAGTAAGATTTGGACATGGGATTTTTATTTTAAAAATGTTAGAAAATCAGCTTTAATTTACAGTTTTTGTGCAGTAAATATTGACAGAAGTAAACACAAATTAAAATCTATAAAAACAATGAGCAATATATGGAGACCTGTATATTATTTTAGTTAAAGTACTGATGGCAATAAGTATTATAAAAAAATGTGTAAATCTTGTCTATTTTTCATGCATTAACAAATGTCGACGTAACATTGGACATTTGTACACCTTTAAAGAGCTTCAGTGAAACATTTTTATACATACCTAGCTTTTTGGTGCAGAAAACTGGTTAAAAAACTGTCTTTCTTACAAAATGGATATGTTATGTTTATGTCTTAAAGAAGGGATAGAAGCCCATGTTTGACCCGTTTTCCTCTGGCATTTTGCACATAAGTTTGCGGTGCATTTAGATCCTACAGAAAAAGATAGGAAACTTTCACTATGTCGCAACTGAAACATTAAAAACATGGAAAAATCTTGCAAAACCCTTAAATTTCAGCAGAAAAACTTTCAGTGCTTAACCTGTTGTTCACAGGTTGTCATTCACAATGACAGGGGTGTCAAACTCCAGTCCTCAAGGGCCGCTGTCCTGCAGTGTTTAGATGTGCCACAGGTAAAAACCAGTGGAATGAAATGGCTTAATTACCTCCTCCCTGTGTAGATCGGTTCTCCTGAGCCTTGCTAATGACCTAATTATTCTTTTCAGGTGTGGTGCAGCAGAGGCACATCTAAAAGTTGCAGGACAGCGGCCCTTGAGGACTGGAGTTTGACACCCCTGTCACGAGAGGACCCAAATTTGGGTCCTCTCATGAATAACAGGTTAACATACAGTATTCTGTGGCCAGTCACAGAGTTTAGTGCAGCGTTACACCCTGTGCCACCCGAGACTAACATGGTGCAACACTGATCCAGGATGACAGATCTCCTCCAGGTAAAAGAAGTTAAGACAGTCTCTAAAAAACCTCACTAAGCTCTTGATAGTTGTACTTATGCTAACTCAGAAAAGCTAGTCATTATTTCCTTATGAAAATAAATGCTATAACAAAATTTTAATTTAAGATGTTTTTTTTTATATATCATGTACATTATGAAATGAAAATAAGTTTGTGGAAGTCAAAATCAAAATCACATTAACTTTATGTTGTTTTTTCGTTGGTTCCTCAGGCTCTCTGTAGCTGATCAACAGTCCTTTAAAATATCCTTATATCTTCATTTTCATAATACAAAAGGAGGAGCAATGTCTCAATAATACTAGAGTATCTGCTAATAGAGAGCTGAGTGTGATTTTCTCCACACCCACCTGATAAACACCATGCACCTCTGACAAGTTGCTTCTGCTTTGGAGATAAAGCTGCGTCTCAGGCAGACTCAGAGCTTCCTATCAGGCGGCGCCTTCATCTGCTCCGCTCTTATTTGTGTCTGGTCCTCCCTTAATTTCAGAAAAACAAGCGAGCTATAATGAGTGTGCATTCATTTCCACCCCCCTCTGATTTCCCATGCATATCTCCACATCCATTGTTGTTGGACTCTGTGTGACCTTAGGCTGTTTGGAATTCATCACTAAGCAGCTTAGCTGGTTAACGCACTATAATATCACCACACATATTTCAGTTCAATAACTCCGCCCTTTATTTAATGATTAAAACAAATAGTTTATGTCTTGTCGCTAAATGAACTGTTTCAGTTTGTTCCCGGTGCATCTGTTGGCAGAAGATAACACAGCTGGGAAAATGTGGCATTTTCTATTTATAGGCAGGCGGCATAATAACTGGAGACTGACATTTCTCTCAAGTATGATCGTCAGGTTATGGCTCAAAGATCACATGACCAATTTTAATGCTGTTCCTTGTCAACTTCATCCACAGGCCAAGATTTTTCTGTGTCATGGAGAAATTATACATTGTCCATTTTCATCATTGTATTACAAATGTAAATCCAAAAACTGTAATCTCTAGAAATTTCATACAGGACAGATCCAATGCTCATAGAGCAGAGTAATATTTACATGGAATAAGTCAACAAATAGTTTTTACCACAAGACTAAGATTTTCCTTTTTAAGATCACTCTGAAATGAAAAAATATATATATATATTTTTAATAAACAAAACAAATTGATAATTAGTTCAAATAGATTT
>NW_015115373.1:18334-21662 GCF_001443285.1 Poecilia latipinna
AATATTACATGTCATAACATTCACCCGCAAAGTTTACACAGGTGGCAATGGCTATTATTTATTTATTTCACTCTGTTAAAGTAAGATACCTCCCAAATCTCCCGTTTTTTGTTTTGAAGGTTTCCCGAAGACACGATGTGAGGAAGAAGGGAGAAATGTCTTTAAGGAGAGAGATTCACTGCATAGCACGGATGAATCTCGCATCGGATTTTGGACCCAATCACTCTTAAGCTAGAACTCGTCGGCTGGAAAACATGAAAAAACCTGTGTGTGTGTGTGTGTGTGTGTAAACATGCATAGCCTAATATTATTCAGTATTAATCATTATTTATTTATGTTTATATTTATATAAATATGTATTGATAAGACGAGAGCGGTCCATTAGGCGTCTGTCCTTTTATTATGTCTATGTGAGAAACGGCCCGATCTACAGAAGACGGGTCCTTCGAAGGCCACGAATATGGACGACCAGAAGAGAGAAGCTGTAGCCTTCGGCTAGCTGCCTAGCCTCCATCTCGGCGTTATGTTGCTTAGCAACCGTGACAACGTGAAGCACAGAGCGGCGAAGGTGAAAAAAAGGACTCGAAGTTTGTTTTTTTACTCTTTATTTCTGTATTATTCTTCACCGTTTGTAATAAAGGTTGTTCCATAGTAAAAAAGAAATCTGTTTGTCTGATTCTAAAATATTTAAACACGTATAGCAAGGAATGTCAGCAAATTATTAATTTTCAAATACTCTCCATATCTCAGGAAGTAAGACATTACAGTTAAATAAAACTATTATGTTTGAAGCCTTAACTTTAATCAGTGAAACCAATTTGCTCAGGAATAAATTACTTTAGTGAACCAAAAATATTTACAGCTAGTACCAGACTTAATATCTGTGTTTCACCTCCACTCATAGGGGAAAACTAGTAGGAGTTTTTAAAACGATTTGCCGGGAGACAGGCGTTCTCTCTCGGTGTACCGAACCTGAAGCGCACGGCCAGCTGACAGCTGGCGAGGGGACCTGGCTGTTAATGCAGCCGAAGCAGACATCTCCGAAAACGTCGGAGCAATATTGTAATTAAGAGATTTACTGTTGAACTTTTTGTTTGCATTTGCTTTTTATTTGCGTTTCTTTTTTGTTTGCTGCATTTCATTTGTTTGCGTCTCTTTTTTGTTTGCATGTTTTATCTGTTGCTGCACATTTGCACCTGTCGGCCACCGTAGTTTATTGTTGACGCAATGAACCAAACAAGCAGCTGCGTCGAAGCGGACACGCAGCCGCACCGCACGCGCAGCGTGTCACAGCGCCTTTTGCACACCTCTGGATGTTTGTAACTCGACACGGATCGCGCACGCCGAGTTACGTTCACGCAAACTGGAAGATGCTCTTGCAGGCGGCTCCAATGTAAGCCTGAACTATAAACGCCATACTGCTGTCTTGGCTCGCACGCGCTCAATCCGAACTGTCAACCCCAACTGCCAAAATCCCGACTACAGCTCAGCTTTGAGTCCCTGACATCACCGCTGTACCACCGAGACAGAAAAAAGGGGATGTAAACTAGGCGGCTGGACTGCTACAATTCACAATCTACAAGTATAGACTTAACTCACACATTGTGAATAATATCAGAGTTGCTACCTGTAACTAGCCAGGCTCCTTCGCTGGGCTGGCAGTTCTGGCGGGTCCTGAAGCGCTGCCAACAAAATAATCCGGTTCATCTCCAAGACAAAATATGCGTCCAGTTGTTGGCTTTTGCTTACTCTCTTTTTTCCATCCTTTTTGCTCTGCCGCTCCATGGAGCTCCACTCATGTTAAGTTAGTCCGTAAAAATGCTCTCGCTAGTTGCCATCTGTTGCCAAGAGACCGATGATGACGTGGCGGTGACAAGGTTTACCCAGAATACACTTGGAGACAATATTGGCGCTTCTCTTGTAATTTTGAATGTCATAAAGTTAAATGTAAGAGTAAAAATAAAGCAAGTCATGCAGCACAACATTTTATTCAATATTTTACACCCGCTATGTAACTAAAATCAGTTGGTCGTATGAAGCTTTTAGAAACCATGATTCAGCAATGACTGCGGCAACCTACTATATAATTGACTTGGGCGATTTCTTAAATATTTTTACATATATCGAACTCAACAGGAGAGTGTGCCTTTTAAAAGTGATGGGGGGCGCGGGTTCTAAACTTTTGCAAAGGGGGCCAGATTTGGTGCGTTAAAAATGTAGGGGGGCCGACCTTGGCGGACGTTCTTTACATAGAAGAGCAATGTATTTAAACAAATTTCAGCAAGCCATTCTGTGTTTCACATTTGCTTTTTAATTTAATTTCAGCGATCTTAAGCATGTCTTTTGGTTCATTTGAAACATGCATATCATATGCAATTGAATGTTCACTTAACTTCACTTTTTTAACACTAACTTTTCTAACGGTTAAACAGAAGTAATTGTACTCTTGAGTGCAAATTACATTTGAAACATAAAAAAATATCTCACCATGGCAGTTCAATATTTACATAATTTTTAAATAGAATAACAGAAAATGAGCAAGTAATCGTCATATCAACAAGTGCAGGGCTCATTTGAAATATGACATATTAGTAACTATAAATGTTAATTAGATTTTTAAAAGTTTATTATTCTGGAATGAAAACTGAAAAATTGTCTGATGTTTTGACTGATTTTGATCTTTAAAAACCCAAAATTTATTCAGAGACTTATTGTAAATGACAAATGACTTGTCTGCATTAAAGTGATGGTAGATACTAAGATCTGGACTGCAGCACATAGGCCAGGTCTGGCTCAAAGGCAGTGGTACTGACAGGCCCGATGGCATGAGCAGGCATCGGGGGACATTGCCCGCCCAGAGTCAGCCTTGCTCCCCCTCCTGGACTGGAAGCTGTTTATTGTTTTCACCTTAGAATGGCCAACTTCCTGTTATTGCCATATCAATTTGACACAATAGGAGCTTCCGCACTTCCCATATCCGTGTCCTCTGTTACCTTTTTCAGCAGTTAAAACAGTTTAATCTGTTAACAAGTCGTAACCTGTTTTTCCGAGCCGCCTTCAAACGCAACATGAACGCTGAGACGCTCGCGCTGGGTTTCCACCTGTGAAGGAGACCTGCTGCTGCTGTGCGGAGCTACGTAGGTTTGTGTTAGAATCACGGCAGCAAACCAGCAAAACGCAAAGAACTTTTCACAGTTTTTCCCCCAAACTAACCGACTGAGTTGAGTAAAGCTGTTGGATGCAGGTAATGTTAGCTAAAAGATGACTAGCTAATAACAATACAGAACCTTAAGTTGTTAACAAGTAGCCTGTAGGCTACTGGTGTTGT
>NW_015115373.1:25013-29282 GCF_001443285.1 Poecilia latipinna
TCACGTGGGCAATGACAGTGAGACCTGGAGGGGCGTGGTTGGGAGGAACAGCCCCCCCGATCTGAACTTGTTGGACTTCTGTGCTCGTCATGGATTGTCCATCACGAACACCATGTTCAAGCATAAGGGTGTCCAAATATGCACTTGGCACCAGGACACCCTAGGCCACAGTTAGATGATCGATTTTGTCATCGTTTCATCAGATCTGCGGCCATATGTCTTGGACACTCGGCTGAAGAGAGGTGCGGAGCTGTCCACTGACCACTACCTGGTGGTGAATTGGCTCCGGTGGTGGGGGAGGAAGCCGGTCAGACCTGGCAGGCCCAAACATGTAGTGAGGGTCTGCTGGGAGCGTCTGGCGGAGTCTCCTGTGAGACAGAGCTTTAACTCTCATCTCCAGCAGAACTTTGAGCATGTTCCGGGTGAGGTGGGGCACATTGTGTCTGAATGGACCATGTTCCATGTTTGGAACATGGTCCAAACATGTTCCAAACATTATATGTGACGTCATATAAAAATTTAAATAATCTGCCAAAATATTAATAAGAGAATTCTGGAACTCAGCCAATCTGGTTCGTCCTTGGGTCCAATTTTAAGATTCCCAAAATTATTTTTCATTCCATTTATTTTTTATTTCATCAACTCAATGATGAATATGAATACATGATGCAATTACTAAAATAAATAATGAATGAAAAGGAGCAGAAAGAAGAATAAACTTAAAATATCTTCCTGTTACTCTAAGAAAATCAGCTATTCAGCTCAGATCACTACAAACAAATTTCAGTTACTCAAAAATACTCAACAAAATAAACAAAAAAATACAGGAAACAACTTATTCAATGCCATATGGTTTTGTTGTCATAATTTTCAAATTTCTCCACGTTATAATGTTCTGACTATGTTTCAGTGATTTGCACTACTAATAAAATGTATATTATTACATCAGCTTTACATTTTTCACTGTCAATCTGTGTTTATGTAGATTGGTGTTAGCCAAAGTAAATCTGGGACTTTGAAGTTTTCTGGTCAGTGTCCATGTTAACAACCTGCTCAACAGATACAGACACACTCTAAACCAGGGGTGTCCAAAGTTTTTGCAAAGGGGGCCAGATTTGGTGTATTAGAGATGTAGGGGGGCCGTCCTTGGCGGACGTCCTTTACATAAAACACCAATATATTTAAACAAATTTCAGGAAGCCATTCTGTGCTTCACATTTGCTTTTTTAATTTAATTTCAGTGATCTTAAACATGTCTTTTGGTTCATTTGAAACATGCATATCATATGCAATTGAATATTCACTTAACTTCACTTTTTTAACACTAACTTTTCTAATGGTTAAACAGAAGTAATTGTACTCTTGAGTGCAAATTACATTTGAAACATAAAAAAATATCTCACCATGGCAGTTCAATATTTACAGAATTTTTAAATAAAATAGAGAAATGAGTAAGTAATAGTCATATCAACAAGTGCAGGGCTCATTTGAAATATGACATATTAGTAACTATAAATGTTAATTAGATTTTTAAAAGTTTATTATTCTGGAGTGAAAACTGAAAACTTGTCTGAATTTATGACTTATTTTGATCTTAAAAAACAAAAACGAAATTTATTCAGAGACTTATTGTAAATGACAAATGACTTGTCTGCATTAAAGTGATGGGAGATACTCAGATCTGGACTGCAGCACATAGGCCAGGTCTGGCTCAAAGGCAGTGGTATTGACAGGCCCGGTGGCATGGGCGGGCATTGAGGGACATTGCCGCCCAGAGTCAGCCGTGCCCCCCCTGGACTGGAAGATGTTTATTGTTTTTACCTTAGAATGGCCAACAGTTTGTTATTCTTATATCAATTTGATACAATAGGAGCTTCCGCACTTACCATATCCGTGTCATGTCACCTTTTTCAGCAGTTAAAACAGTTTAATCTGTTAACAAGTCGTAACCTGTTTTTCCGAGCCGCCTTCAAACGCAACATGAACGCTGAGACGCTCGCGCTGGGTTTCCACCTGTGAAGGAGACCTGCTGCTGCTGTGCGGAGCTACGTAGGTTTGTGTTAGAATCACGGCAGCAAACCAGCAAAACGCAAAGAACTTTTCACAGTTTTTCCCCCAAACTAACCGACTGAGTTGAGTAAAGCTGTTGGATGCAGGTAATGTTAGCTAAAAGATGACTAGCTAATAACAATACTAAAGCTTGTTAACAAGTAGCCTGTAGTCTACTGATGTTGTCTATATTCAGCTACGTAGATTCATTTTGCCCTCCCCCACAATAAGTCAATGTCTCCCCTGTTAAACTCGTCTGGAGCTGGGGCTGGGTATTGATGCACAAGATGTCTCGTAAGTGAGAGTCCATTAGCCGTGTCCTCACACGGCTCTTATTTAAGTTCATAACCGAGAAGACACACACGACGTATTTGTGTGTCTTCTCACACAAATACGTCGACCCAAACAAGATTAGCATTTTCTTTCCAAACGCTCGAATCTCTCGAAACCTGTCGGTAAGAGTTTGCGAGAGAAAGCTGCTGGTGCTGACCGCGGCTCTCTGCGTCACTCTGCAGCTCAATGAGCTCCAGCTGCAAATGGTCTGAGTCACACGGGCTGCTGCCCTCCAGTGGGTAAATGAGGAACAGCATTTAGTGTGTAAGCTACGCCCTCTGCAGGTAACGGTACTGCTGCCCGATATATTAATGTTACGTGCGGGCCAGACGTTATTGATTTTATGACAGAGGCTGCGGGCCGGATGAAATTTGACCACGGGCCGCATTTGGCCCCTGGGCCGGACTTTGGACATGCCTGCTCTAAACTAATGACTATTTGTTACAAATCATCACTGTGTTGTATTTGTTGAACAAAACAGCAGATCAAATAATAACTCATAACATAAAAGGCTTAGAAAAAAGGAAATGAGTAACAACTGCAGTGTCTCCACAGCATAAGAGGTTTTGATAGCAAAATGAATCCTTGTAATGACATGGTGCAACAATATCACAATATGAGTTTATTCTGCCAAACCTTTTTTATACATTTGTATCAGAAGACAGTTCTTTTTAGCAGGAGACAAAGCAGAGGAAGTGACAGATACGACACATTTTCCTCCTTTTCAAAATGCATAACTGATTATGACAGGATGTGATATTATTGTAGCACCAGTTATTTGCATTTCAGTGCGGAGAAATGAACTCATTTCATGGTCTGCTGGGTGGTTCAGGCAGAGCACAAATAAGTGAGAATTGCCACTTGGCCTGCGTTTGGGTGGCTGGGGCGCGGAGCAGCGCAGAGATGAGCAAGCTGGAGAAATGTGAAAATCAGGCCTCAATAACGCCCGGCCGCCGTGCACATCACTGCTAAGACATTTGCATATTGCTTTCCTTCCCGTGCGCCAAAATATGATGGATCATGTCCTGAGCCTTTTAGCCCAGAGGAGGCAGAGATTGGAGGGAGTCTCCTATTACTGATGTCAGTCTCAGCCTTCCACACTCACTTCAGCTCTGTGGACTCATCCAAGACTCCTGCAATCTAATAAGGCAAGGTCATTTTCAGTTGCTACTTTTAGCATTCATCTTCAATAAATCATTGTCATATTAATTCTGAGATGTTATAATTATTCCAGCCAAATGAGGCCATGAGGAGTCAGGCGGTCTGCAGAGATTCTGCACAAGATTTACGTGGATAAATGAGCTCATGTTTTACATTCATGACCCAAAATATGGAATTTTACAGTTATTCATTTTTTATTAATATTTTTAATATATTAAATGGTTTCTGTGGCTATTGAAGAGTGCACTGCATATTTATTTAGGGGCAATAGTGGAAAAGTAGTAGGAGTTAATCCTGTCATCGGGGAGTTGTAGGTTCGAATCACCACTACGTCCATCTCTGTCGTTGTGTCCTTGGGCAAGACTCTTGACCCGCCTCAGGTCTGGTCCAAAAGTGTTTAATGGATCTGGGGAGGTTTTGGAAATGTGTCTCCTTCATGCTGCAGGTACATGGGATGATTTCACAAGACAAGTTCTTCTCAACAAGCTTGGTGCTTTGCTGCCATTCCTGTTTGTGTTGCTCAGCAACAGGAAATCAAGTTGTAGTTAATAAGAAAAAGGGTGACTGGTTAAGAGACACCAGGTTTCATCTTCGCTGTTTGCTGATAATGAGGTAATGTTGGAGACTTTACTTGACTAATAATAAGATCTGGATCCAGTCAAAAATGAATAAGATCTTGAAAATATCCATTCCCCATGTGTCTGTAGTCTATATCTGCTTATAGTT
>NW_015115373.1:34472-40040 GCF_001443285.1 Poecilia latipinna
GTTTATGACAGTGTCATGACAGTCTTATTCAACCCCCTTCAAATAAAGTGTTACCAGACAATGCTTATTAAATATCATACTGTGACACATATCCAGCTTTGGATATTTTCTAGCAACTGGCTAAAAAGGTTTGAGGAACTATTGGAACTCCGAGGCATCATGCAGACAGAACATATGATGATCACATAACCACTGAAGCTCAGCACTGGGACCAAGAGCAGAATGTTTCTCAGCTGAGAGCTCTAACCACATGACAAATGTGGTTGCTGGTTTAATTCACAAGTTTGATATGTTATAATCTCTATTTTGCACATGCTCAGCATTTAAGCTGTGGTTTGATTATTTTTCATATTTGTGGGAGTGCCATGCTAACATTGTGAGTCATGGTGCATTTAAAAGCAAAAATTCAGTATTCCATCTTTCAGTTTAAAATATCTCCTAAAAGTTGAATTTTGAAGTCATAATAATAGACAGATTCAACACCAGCAGGGTTTTATTTGCCGTTTCATTTCTGAAATAACATCTCAGACTGTAACAATACCCATGATGTTTATGGGTCATACAACTACAAAACAAGTCAGGTGTCTGAAGTTTGAATGTGTTAAGTTTTTTTTCTAAACCACTCATAGTAAAAACCATCATATAATCTTAAATATGTAAAAAATTCCAACCAATACTTAGTAAACTGTTCCTTAGCAAGAGCCACACATACATTTCCTTTTGTTATGAAATGTGTGTGTGTGTGGCTGCGAGCATGTGTGTGTGTGTGTGAATTCTTTCCTGAACAGAAAATCTCTGCCACCTGCTGCAGCTACTACACGAGGCTTTAATCAACTTCTTTGTGCGCCGTGGCTGTTTAAGGAGCTGTGGGACAACCATTCAGTGCCTGTTGATCAACCAAACCTGATAGAAATCAAGCCAAAGCCTCCTGTGAACTCTGCTCAGGGAATTTCATGCTTTCCTGGTTTGTAAGCCTTACATTTGTTCCCTCTGCGCCTGGTAGGTTGGTTTTGGTTCCAATAACAAGAAACCTGTTTGCGTGATGACATGTTGTTCCAAAGTTCTTAAAATGTTCCAACTGCAAACTCCAATAGACTTTACATGGATTTGACATCAATGTGAAGTGACATATAATCTACAGCTTCCAACAATGTTTTTTTTCCAGTTATGGAAAAAATTTGCTTAATCTGTCCTGCAGTCAATGCTGACTAGATTCTGTGCTCCTTTATGCTGCCACCACCATATTTCACAGTGGAGACATTGTGCACATTGTACATACAATCCAAGCAAATTACACATTGGAATGCTACAAAAAGCTAAAAGTGTATGGATACTTTTCCAAGTGGTATTAAGAAAAAATTAAAAAGGATGGAAACTGTTCCAATTGTACATCTGATATTATTAAAATCTATTTTTCACGTTAAAAGATGTAGTTGGTTTAAAAGCAGCTATAGGGACAGTTGTAAGACATGAGTCTGTTCTGTGCTGCATGACAATTCCCTCCAACCCCATGTGACCCATTTTGGTTTCTGTAGGAGGTGAAATAATTTCTGACAGTAACTTGATTAAACCGTCTCTTAGTGCTCTGATGTACTGCTGAAGTGACTTTCCAAATACGTAAGGACTCGGCGTGTTGCCTCCAGCATGTGCTCCATTTCAAGGCACATCTCCATCAGCTCGAGCCGTTAGCTGATGTTATCTGCTGAGCTGACCTTGTCACAACAATCAAATCCACTGGTGTTCTAACCCTATTCAGCTCCATGAGTGTTCAGACTGGAATGGATCTATGTCTCTAAGAGTAAACTAGTGAGGAACACAACAACAGGAGACATGGAAAAAGCAGACGCCCCCTGCAGGCACCATGGTGCTACTGTGAGAGTTGCCTTAGTGATAAAATTCATGTTAGCATAGCTGCATCTCCATATAATTGCACAATTTGGACGTTTTGAACCTAAATTAATGTGAACACTTGAACATTTTGATAAAAAAGGATAATATGGTTTTTAGGTGGTAACAAAAAGAATATGACAGGAAGTGTGGCAAGTTTTTTAATTATAAGTTTGTATGTGTGAACAAACATATTCACGATTTTAATCACGTCTCATATTTAATGGAAACACCGCAATTCTAAATTTGTCTTTTGTCAACATTGGTGTACTACTGAGAAAGTTTTGTGTACATTTCTAATGGAAACGCAGATACAGGCAAAGTCACTAGTAAGCTACTTCTTGTGCGCTGTTTGTAAAATGACTCTCAACAGCAACACTTTGTTTATGTTAAATAGGCTGTGGATTTTTCCTTCACTTTTTTTTTTTTTTACTGTCAACTGTCCAATACTACAAACTAAATAGTCAAACTCAAAATGCCTTTTGTCATGACTGCATGTGGATCAGGATGTTATCCAGAAATATGATCCTCATATTCATAAACTGGATGTCCAGATTAATAAAAGTCATTCATTAAGCCTTTATAATAACATAATATTTTTAAAGGCATAAAAACAGGATATAATATTGTTTTTTATAGTTCAGAGATCCACTATAAACTGAACAAATTTAGGCAAATTCATAAGAAAACATATACATTTAATGCATTTAGCAAGATAAACTAAAAATCTCCATTTCACAAATAAAGAATATGTTGTGAACTGCTTCCATGTAGTGAGTGTATTTTTTATTTTTATTTTATGCCTCATCTTGACCTACTCTGAGAAAACCTTGTCTGGGAAAAAGAACAACAACAACAAAAACTAAAGTTTAATACAGATTTCAAAAATCAAAACTTGAGGTTAATATATTCATAGTGTAGAAAAATGAATAATGGATAAAGTCAAGGTTTCAATCAGCAGAACTTCTGGTGTGGCCCAGAACCAAAAAATAAATAAATAAATAAATAAAATGGTGCTGAAACCAACTTTTGCTGGACATTCACAAATCCAATTAATATTTCACAAATCACAAACTGGATTTTGCAAAACAATCTAGTCGAGGTTCAAAGAGACTACATTTTGTAGTTTAGACTAGATTAAAAGTAGGCCAACACTAGTTTACCTTCAAATGCAAATATATCAAATTTCTCAGAGTGGTGAGAAACTTCATCACATTCATGTTATGACAGGCTCCCTTAATGTCATATTGAAGCTGCACACACTTAACTGGTGCTTGGATATGAAAAATAATCAGGAAAACAATGAGCCAGTGTGTTTTACATGTCCCAAGACTTTGGAATATAATTTATTCAATCAATCTTTAAACCCAGGGCCAAACTGAAAAGCTTAGTGTTGAATAAGTATCCCATTTAAGCCTTTGGCTGAATAGGTTTCAAAAGTCCTTATCTCTGTCATGCTCAGTCACTCTAAATCCCTATTGAGTTTTGAATATCAAAGCCTCCTACAAGGGAAGATGTAGATGTTGGTGAACCTCAAGAGTGAAGTGCTTTCTGATCCACACATTCTACGATTGTCTGGTGTCTTCAGTAGGTTAACCTCCCACAGATACAGGCTTTCTGATGACTTTAATAATCTGCTCCAGTCAGAACTGTTTGAAGTGCCGGCCCATCAGTGCTGCTGTGAGCCTCCAGATGAAGCCAGAGGCCAATAACTGTGAGTCTATTTTGGTTGCAAGGTGCCTTAAAATAAAATAATGGATGCACCGGGGGCAGTGTGAAGCTGCCCTCAAACAATGTTCTGTTCAGCACTAATCGCTACACACACATGCGCACACACAGAATAATCTTTATAATCCCAAAATGAAAGTGAGTTCACTTAGACTGCTGTGGTATTGGAATGTCTGACTTTGCTGCTTTACATTGAATGTTTTATAAAACACAAGATATGGACTTTGAAATTGTTGATGTAATACTTTTTATAATTCAGTAAACCTGCATTATGAGGTATGCATCGTTAGCTGCTTTTCTCTTACAGATGTGAGCAGATCTGTCTATATTCTGATAATGTAAGAAAAAACACAATTTGCAGTGTTTCCATTGAAAAAGAAAATCACAAGTGAATAAGATTGTTGATGTGAAAAGTCATTAAAAAACATGGCAGACATAGATGAGACATATTCATATTTCAGCCACAGACCTACGCTCATCATCTGTCAGCCATCAGAGGAGACGTTGTCTTATATTAAGGAGCAACTACACATGCGACATTATGGGGAAATTGTAGTTGATCATTTTACAGAAGAGCTACGGATGCAACATGTTTGGATAACACACAACTTTTTATGAACTGTGGAGCCTTCTGCACATTGTCAGAAAAAAATAAAACAAAACATAGTGGTGTCCTACCACTTCCTGTCTTCTTCATTGTTTCCACCAGTAGTAACATCCAGTTGTTGACTGGACTCATAACACAATAAAATTGTTTCCATTGCATGTCATCAAAATACATCTCAAAAACATAACTTTTTTTCAGAATTGGAGAGTTTCCACTAGCAATTTTTTTAAATGTAATTTCAATTTGTGTAATTCTATTAAATGTTGGCACTTTTAATGGAACTTTTAAAGCAACTTTGCATTAAAAGTGTCATAATTTTCCAAATGACACAGTCATACACATTGATAAAGACTCCTTTATGTTCATGACAGTGTCATGTCAGTCTCATGCACACCGTGTCAAATAAAGTGTTACCAGAGATACAGCTGGTGTAATCATGGCCTCACATGTCGTCTTCATTCAGTTATGCTGGATTTTCCGGAGGGTTTTCAGTGCAAACATATAACACTAAAAAATATTTTTTTGCCCTGCAAATATTACCCTTGGCTGTTATTTACATTTTACAACAAATTATTATGGTAGCACTTCTGTTTATAATGGCACTCTACATTTTTTGTTACTTTGAATTTTGTAAACCTGTAACCTTCAAAAGACAAATAATATGAATCTATCATAACGAGTTTATGAACTAAATTATTTTAACAAGTTCCAAACTTAACAAATGTACATAAAATGTAATTGAGTAGAATGGGTGGACTTAATATAATATATTTATATTCTAATAAGTAGATTTTACTTGCAAAACATTTTGCACAAATGTGCAAGTAAAATTGACATTTGCTTGTTAAAATTACATTTTACTTCTAAGAAATATAAACTCATTTTCACTTGAACAAGTCTAACTATAAAACCTTGCCTAGTTTTTCTTTAGTAAATTTCACTCCAACTGTTTTTCAGTGAGCCAAAGACACCATGAAGTGGTTTAGATCAAAGGATATTCATGTGATAGAAAGATCTAGTCAAAGTTCAGACCTAAATCAATTGAGAATATATGGTAAGATGTGAAAACTCATGTTCAAAACTGGTCCCATATGACTGACCTTTAGTTATATTTAATGAAGGAATATATGGAAGCTTTACTCTGTAGGTGTTTAAAACTAGAAAAAACCTCAAAAGCCCAGCTGCCATCCTCTATAAGTGTACACAGTGGCGCAACTACATATTATTCAGGTGGATGCGAAAACATAAATCGGCGCCCCCCTCCCCCCATACGTAAGGGGGAATAGAAAACATACAGTCGCTCTACCCCCCCCCCCCCCCCCCCCCTCCGCGCAGAACGCACAAAA
>NW_015115373.1:43057-47487 GCF_001443285.1 Poecilia latipinna
GACCATATGTTTACCGCTCCCCGGGCGAAGACTCCCCTTCGTCCCAGGGAGTCTTCGCCCTCCCCGGGACGAAGACACGTGAAAGGTAAAACTCGCTACATTTACATTTACATGTGCGCGAAGTGAAGGAGCGTAAGGGCGCGGTGAAGTGTATGCGAAGGCATCATCGGGGCGCCGCCCCCTCCACACGGGGTTTTGACGCCCCCTCTGGTGCGTTGCATGCGCTGCATACCCACTTTTTGCGCCACTGAGTGTACATAATATGCACTCTACTTAGAAAATGGACTGCTGATGCTAAAAGGCTGAAATAAAAGCTGTTCTCATTCTGACAAGTACCTTTACTTCAACTTAGCCTTTAATTAAACCTCTGTTACACAATTGTCATTATGTTCCAGGTTTGTCTTTTTTCTCTCTTGGTATTGATTGGAACCAGATAATAAGAAAAATACTCTCTGTGTTTAGTGGATTATGCTTTTCGTGAAAAATCTCACATGCAGTTTTTGTCTCATAATTCAGCCTGAGAAGAAGTGGAGGTTTTTTATGAATTTCTCATTATGACATATAGAAGTACACTTGATAAAAGAGCAATGGAGAAAGAAAGGACACTCTCCTGGGTTTATTTACCCTCCACGTTTCTGATGAAGATATTTCTCTTCTTCCCCTTTTTTCATTCCACTCCCAAATTATCCTGTTGCCATAATTTCCCCCTTTTTTCTCCTGCTTTCCAGTTCCTTTCTGTTTTTTCTCCTCATCCTTTTCGTTTTTCCCCTCCTACTCACAATAACTGGATATTACATGTAAGCCTTCCTGCAACCCCCTGGGAAGCAGCTGGGGAATTAGACTTTGGATGATAGTTTCTACCTTCTTTCTGCCTTTTTTTACTCGGGTTGGTAATCTCTATTCCAGTAGAAAAACTCTCTGAACTCCCAGAGGAAACTCGCTCTAAACTGTTTAGGAGGCTGAATCCAGAAAAACAGGCCTTTCTGGACCCCGCCTATAATATCGCTACACCTCCTGGGGGACATATGCATCAAAAATGTTTCATAAAGGATGCAATTTTTCGTGTTTTTGGGGTCTGACCTGACGCTGATGGCTCCATCTTTGAAGAGAGACCACCTGAGGTGTTGCTGGTGGGTCGGGATGGAGAGAGCTAGTGAGTGCAGGGAGGTGGATGTGGCTCTGGTGGGAGGCATCAGCAGCTTGGTAGCATCCCAGCTGCTCTGTCAGCAAATTTGTTCAAGCCGAGGGCGTGAGAGTTATGTGTCCACAGGGTGCAGATGACTGCGTCTACTCCACCCCCCCAAAACAGTGAGCAGCGGCTCATTACTTCTTACCAATATGCTTAATGTCTGACTGTGTCAGGCTTTGCTGTGTAGAGAAATCTGTTGTTCATTTCAAAAGAAACGATGCAGTTAAAGACAGGGAGGATACCAGGAACATATTCACTTATTAAAATGAGCAAAAACTCACCAAACTTTACCCAAAATTGTCCCCCATGTAAAAGTTTTAGATTCCAATGGAGTGAAGCACTACAGCGCCCCCTAACATAATATAGGATACTAAGTGTTTCATTGTTATTTTATATTTGGAAGATTAGGATAAAAACTTGTACAAATTGTAGAGCAGGGCTTCTCAAATCCAGGCCTCAACAGCCAGTGTCCAGAAACGTTTTAATGTCTACCTGGTCCAACACACCTGACACATGGCTGGATGTCCTCCTCAGTATGCAGTCCAGTCCTCCAGAGTTCTGCTGATGACCTCATTATTTGAGTCAGGTGTGATGAAGCAGAAATTACATCTAAAATTTGCAGGTCACCGGCCCTCGAGGTCTGGATTTTAGGACCCCTGGTGTAGAGGTATGAATATAGATGGTGTAGACTGTATGCCTGGGGTATGCTATGTATAATGAATGATACAGATAGAAAGAAAGAGGTATGGATGATGTAACATTGATCACTGTAATATAGATGACAAATTACAGGTATAAATATGCATAGACAGTTTATGGGTAGAGTTGAGTATATAACTGAATCCATAGAATGAGGTAAATAGATAGAGTGAACCTCTGGTATTAGGACAAATCCCTCGGCTAAAAAACCCCATGAGTTTTCTCTGCCTATTGCCTATGTGGTCACTCTCATAAACAATTCATATTGTTATTCACAGAAACCAGATTGTTTAAAACAGCAAAACACTCGATTCTTTAGTCAGTTCAAGTTGTTTCATTGGTAATCCAAACCTGCAGCAACTGATCAGTAAACTGAGAATGAATTGTTCAAAAGATTCTTGATTCAGCAAAGTAAATGGAGCATTACTTTAAGGAAGCAGTGAGTTCATGTGCAGTTTATCCCAACATTCTAACACTGTGGTGGTAGTGTGATGGTTGGGGCTGCTGTGCCAGTATTTATATGTAAATAATCTATCAGCTTATTTACATATAAATCAACTGATAGATTTATTTATATGTACAAATATTTGATAGAATGTTGACTTCTACTCTTTGGCTTAAAATCATGAAGGAGCATGTAAGGCCATAGTTTGTGATGTTCAGCAAGTGGATGTAAGTTATGAGCCAGAAACTCAGCAACTCCAAATCTTAATGGCTAAAAAGAACCTGGTCAAAGCCTGGTCGTCCATTTCTTGAATTTCTAGAATTGCATTACTTATGGTGGCACAATGTTGGAGTAGCTCTGTTACATCCTGACTTTTGTTCAGTTTTGGTTTTGGCAATGTTTTTTTTTTCACAGTTGGTTTTGGATGCTGTGCAGCTATTGGGATTTTTGGTCTTACTTTTATACTTTTGGACAGTTCTGTTGATCAGTAGTTATTGTAACAAGCTCAGTTTTTACAACTGGGAGTTGATACATCTCAAAAGCTCACATGATATCTGAACAAGAGCAACTCTTCTAACCTCCATATGGTGCAAGGGTCATAACCCAGACTCCAACGTTTCTGTCTGGTTTCTGACCATACGACCGACAGATTTCAGGAGAACCAGCAGATGAGTTTGATCAGCAGTGCTTGTCAACAACTGATGGTGTCATCCAGAACATGTTTCTGTGAAAAAACATCTTTGCTGCCCACAAGGTGAGCTGTTAGCATACCATGACATTCATGACGTCACCACACAGTAATAGTCTCTAGTCAGAGGCCTCTTCGCTTCAGATTTGTTGCCACTAGTATTTGCTGCCCACAGCACTCACGAGTCTTGAAAGATGCTGGAATGGTTTGAGTTATGATAACATTTGAATTTCCCTTTGGGAAAAATATTGTATTTTTGAATTGAACTGAATCTTATTAAGGGAGTTGCACTGACATTAAATACCATTTGGCAGCACAGGGACAACAATCCACTGTGTGGCTGGTTAATATCCACTAGTATTTTGGTGAATCCATCACATATGAGTGAATACGCTCATATGTATACACTTAATCTTAAAGTGGCAGTATTATGTGTTTTCCAGCCACATAGTGCTATTCTATATGTGGCAGTATGCCCTGTAGGCTTTGAACGCACCACACAAGTGCCTGCATCTAATTGGTTGTGGCGCTGGCTGCCTGTATATAAAGGGCCCTCCCTCACCTGGTTGACATCACGTTGTTTTCCTTCCGGTTCAGACCTCGGCATTTGTTGGTGCTGCACGCTAGGTAAGGCAGGCTTCATCTCTCTCAGTCAATTATTACTTGTGATTTATTTCCATTTTCTGTATAATAGCTGCAAATGAATGCGCTTAACGACACTCTGATTGCCGATCCATCGTCCTTGTGGTAAGAATCTTCCCACACTCGACGTTTGTTAGCTTAGCTTTAGCTCAGCTTTTGTTGTATATCCAGGCCGCCTGTACAAGCTCCACGTTTTCTCCTTCCTGTCAGAGGCACTGCATAAAGAGCTCAGTGGTAAGTGAAGTGCTAAAGTTTGCATGCTTTTAGATTCCATTTCTAACATTTATTTTTGATAGCCGCTGCTGTTTGCCTGCTGTTCTGGTTGTCCCCGACTGGCGGTCCGCCGCCTGTCATCTGGGTTATCTGTCGACTGCCTACCTGTCGTCCTGTTTGCTGGCTTTAGGCTCGCCGTCCTGGTCGGCGTAAAGCTGGCTCCTATCACTCGTCCAGTGTGGCTGATTTGGGCTGATTAGTGATCAGCTCCGACTATCCTTCTGGTGCCGCTCTGAGTGGTGTCTGTTACAACGGATCGGTTCCTCCCAGGACGGACTCTCTTAATTTGGACTATTGCTGCTTGATTGATCGTGGACTGATTTGTATTTTATTGTTTGTAATTTGAATGTTCCTTTCCTTTATTTTGACAGGAACGGCCAGCTCGTGGTGTTGGACTTTCCGGGTGGTGGTACTCCTTCTGGTTTGGTGCACGATTTTCTTTTGTTTGCTGTGTTTCTCTTCTTTTTGCAGCAGGGCCGAGCGCAAATCGTGAC
>NW_015115373.1:50984-52601 GCF_001443285.1 Poecilia latipinna
CCAGGTGTGCTTTTGATGAGAGACTAACATCATAGCATGATGTAAAGCTAAGAACTGTTGATTTTACATCATACTGCCTCTTTAAAGTCATATTAAGCAGGTACCGCTTAAGGCAGAACTCCAGCCATTTAAATTGTGAGATATTAAAGAGACACCAGATTAAAAATTCATATTAATATAGCTGCTGTCAGAGACAATTACCAGGTTTGATGTCAGTCCAGAAGAAAGGAACAGCAGCATTATAAAGAAGAGGGGAGATAGCTTTTTCCTCTTTGAAGAATTATTCACAAAACCATTTTCTGATATGAAAACAGTTTTGGGTAAGTCTGTCCATGCAGGAACTCCTCCCCTGCTTGCCCTCTTCTCTGTCTCCTTGAGAGATTCATCTTTTCTGCTTTCTTCTCCTCTCTGCTTCATTTACTCCCCATGGTTCACCTGAGATTGATGCTCCTTTCCTCTGATTGTGGTAATTACGTCTGTCCTGCTGCTCCAATACATTATGCGCAACACACTCACAGAGCATAGAAGAGGCCAAGGCCACATTGCTATTCATTGGCTTCTTGATGCATGCTGGGACATGTTCAAACGTTCACCCTGAACCTAATCAGTGAAAACAGACGATAACTGGCTCGTACTTGAAGCATTTAGGATCACTGAGTGGCTGATGTGGAGAGACAGAGACCAGGCAAACAGTTTGACGTCTTCTTGTTTGCCTCCCTGAAGAACCATCTTGCATCACTGTAAGATGGATCCTCATTCGCCACAAATTTCAGTGTTTTACTGAGATTTCATGTGACAGACCAACATAAAGTGGTCCACCATTGTGTAAAACACAACAAAACAGTTTTAACAAACCCCTATGTGATTAGAGTGGCGGGCATTTATCTTCAGCTCTCTGAGTTCTTGCTTTTTAAAAGCCTCATCAGCTTTTTGTCAATTTTTCTTTTCCAAACATCTCAGACTCTCAGGGGAAGAATGTCTGTGAACAGAAACATTTACGTTTCTCACAGATTTGTGCACTACAACATCCCTTACTTCATTTAGATTGACCATCCTATAAGTACTGCAGTACCAATGATATTTTCTACTGAGCTACAAAAACATAATGTTGAATACACTCTATAAAATAAATCCCCTTTAATGCATTTGAGGTATAGATTCAGATATGTAATCATGTATTTCCAGTATCTCACCAAAGAATCCTGTATGGTGTAAAATGGTTCCAAAGAAGAAAACTTTTAACTATAATAGTCTTTACTTTTGCTGGAATTATGTCACAGTATGTCATACATTTTTTTTGTTTTTTTGTTTGTTTTTCATAATTTTTTTTATGAAGTTATGTCACAACATTGTTCTGTGTTTGTATAAAACAGAAAAACATATATATATATTTTTTGCTTTTTGAGGAAGTAGAAAAGTGTGTTAACATATGGAGGCCACTGTCCTCACAGGGACCTTCAGTTCAAATGTTCAATTTAATTCAATTTATTTACATAGTGGAATTTCACAACAAATATTATCTTGAGCCATTCTACAAGAAAGTCACTTCAGTTTAATCATTCTAATTGATCCATTTATTAAACAGTGCATCATCCATCCATCCATCCATCCATCCAT
>NW_015115373.1:55914-60915 GCF_001443285.1 Poecilia latipinna
TCCATCCATCCATCCATCCATCCATCCATCCATCCATCCATCCATCCATCCATCCATCCATCCATCCATCCATCCATCCATCCATCCATCCATTTTCTTCCGCTTCATCTGAGGTCGGCTCGCGGGGGCAGCAGCTTCAGTAGGGAGGCCCAGACTTCCCTCTCCCCAGCCACTTCTTCCAGCTCCTCCAGGAACCCCAAGGCGTTCCCAGGCCAGCTGAGAGACATAGTCACTCCAGTGTGTCCTGGGTCTTCCCCGGGGCCTCCCCTCGACGTGGAGGAGCAGTGGCTCTACTCTGAGTCCCTCCTGGATGACCGAGCTTCTCACCATATCTCTAAGGGAGAGCCCAGCCACCCTGAGGGGGGAACCCATTTCGGCTGCTTGTATCCATGACCTCGTTCTTTCGGTCATGACCCAAAGCTCATGACCATAGATGAGGGTGGGAACGTAGATCGACCGGTAAATCGAGAGCTTCGCTTTTTGACTCGGCTCTCTCTTCACCACGACAGATCGGTACAGCGCCCGCTTCACGGCAGACACTGCCCCAATCCACCTGTCGATCTCCCCCTCCCGTCTTCCCTCATTCGTGAACAAGATCTCCAGATACTTAAACTCCTCCACTTGGGGCAGGACGACCCCCCCTGAGCCGGAGAAGGCACTCTACCCTTTTCCGGCTCAAGACCCTGGGCTCGGATTTTGAGGCACTGAGCCTCATCCCAGCCGCTTCACACTCGGCCGCGAACCGCTCCAGTGCATTATCCTCAGTTTAATATTCAAATAAGTTTGCAAAACACAAACTCTGGAATTACTTTGGAATTTCTAAAATAAACACGCTAATTTAAAAAAAAAAAGGATGAGGTGGTTTTTCTGGCTGCATTGGAATGTGTGTATTTCGCCAAAATGCAATGGAAATCACCTGAGTCCTGTGATTAACAACCAGATGTTACTACTGGCAGAAAGGCCAAAGAAGACAACAGGAAGTGATAGGAGGATAACAGCATGGCTCGTTTCTTATTGACTTATTGCATGTAAATTCACATGTGATTTTACTTGTATTGCTTAGATTTTGTGATATTTCTGTTACATAAGTTAGTGCACATTTGTAATGTCAGCATTTTCAGGAAATTTTAAATTTCAACAAACATAAGAAAATGTGGAAAAAGTGAAGTGATGTGAATACTCTGGATTCCACTGCATATAAAGGCTTCTGGTTGCATTACATTTTATTTCAGTCTATCCAACTAAAAGGGGCAAATACCAATGTTGATGCATAAAACCTAATTCTTGAGCAAATTAGACTTTCTTTTTTAATTTTGCCCCTTCTCTCTTCTTCACCTCAATGCTTCCTCTAATTCTTATCAAAAACACATCAAAGACATGAGGCATATGCATGTATAATGTAGGAGTTGACCCTGAAGCTTTTTGTGCAGAGTCGCCCTCATCATCTCCTCCCTTGTATCACACTTCCATTTTGCTGCATTGCAGTTTTTATAAAGATCATTATCAGCACATTTGAAACAATTAATGTATGCATTTATCTCTGGGGTAAGAGCTGGAGGTTGCTAATTACCATCACTTTCATTCTTTTGTTGCTTTGTTGAAGGGAAAGACGCCTGTTAGATCAGAGCTTTAGAGAAAGTAATGATGCGTTATCAAAATATTTCTTAAAATAAGATAAATTTTAATATGTTTTTGTGATAAAATAAATGTATTTGAATACACTGTAAAAACTGTTTGATTTTTTCCTACTGTCTAACATTCAATTAGATTAACATCAATAATACTATTTTATAAATTATGGGTTTTTTTTCAAGAGGAAATATTAGGTTTTTGTATGTTTTTGTATGTACACTTTTCAATTTCAAGAAAGTTATAGAACAATTCTCAAAATGAAATTTCCCATCTAAATTTTCTGCTATTTTGTTTATTAGCAGTAAATTTAATTATTCTAACTGACTTAAAATTGGAGACGTTTATTCTTATTTAATGTCAGAGTGAAGAAAACAAATGTTTATTAAAATAGAGTTTCTAAAAGGTTTTATTAGACACAGTCACCCAGTGTCCTAACGTGTTTCCTAACATGCACAAATCCATAAACCAATATACGACATCTGACACTAAAAGAGACAAAACAAAGTTGAAGAAAACTTTGTTAGAAAATCTTGCTGCCCAGCGGCATCGTCACGTTTAGAGACCATTCCAACAGAATTAAGTTTGTTTAATGTCTTCTTCATCTCAGCAGGGTCTGTGGTCTTCCTCAGCCTGAGGGTCTGTGGGGCAGAAACTGGGTCAATTATCCCCGGCTCATGGTAGAAAAAGGGTCAGCAACTGGGCCTTCCAACCATGAAATTATAATGAATAGTT
Source organism: Poecilia latipinna (assembly GCF_001443285.1). Classification (NCBI taxonomy): domain Eukaryota; kingdom Metazoa; phylum Chordata; class Actinopteri; order Cyprinodontiformes; family Poeciliidae; genus Poecilia; species Poecilia latipinna. Next base: position 58,279 of record NW_015115373.1, read on the forward strand.
TTTGTCATGTGTTGTCACATGTCATACATTTATCAGATCTCATAAATAATTCAGAGTGGCTAAAACTTCTATAAAAATGACATATTGGCATTTAAATTGAGGTTAACCAATCAGATGTTGGATCATATGAATTTTCATTGCATTTTTATGTTAAATAACTTTATGGAGCAATAAGATGAAGCCTCTAAAATATATACACACTTTAAATATTCATTAAATATATCAATTTCCGATTTTCTGAAGATGCAGAAGTTCTAACCTTCTGCATCTTCAAGAACCAGTTCTAAAGAGGAAAACTCCAACTACGTCTTTAAATGATAAGTATGTATTATGTAGTTACACTATCTTCTAAAAAAAAACTTAATTAGATTAAAAATAAATAACTTGGGAAAAAAGGATTTAAAATTATGCAGAAGAACTCAGATGGAGATGTCAGCTAAAAATAAAGATGCTTCTGGATGGAAACTCCTCTCCTCTTCTTAATTATACAGGCCCACACATTGTCAGCAATAAAAAAACAAAAAACTGTAAGGCACTGGAGGGGAAAAAGATGATCAATTTCTTCATCTAATCATGCCTTATCCATTGGCCTTCTATTCATAATTAAAAAACAGAAGAATAATAGCATCTTTAAAATATGACCTACAAAAGATGAGAGGCTGGGACTGTTGATGCCGTTTAAAGTTGCTCTCTATTTAGCGTATGTTAATGCCAGGACCCTGGAAATAATAGGGAGAGGTTCAGTTGCATGTGACCTTGCAGGGTCACGATGTTAACTGGGGGATGTATCTCTGTGAGGAGTAAAATAACATGCTGACAGTCGGCTGTGACCTTTCTACACATCGGCTGTCAGGAATAATTGGATCAGGGCATAAAATCATGAATAGGCATTAGATCTCAGATAAATATATGCGATTCAAGCCAATGCAGCCATGTTGTTAAACAAACTGCTATGATGCATGTTAGAACTCTGACATAGGCTTATTAATGTCATTGCTGCAATATTCCTCATATTATTAGGAATATTAGATTGAACATGCAAAGCATTTGAATAGATCAAAATTAATCTGTCAACTGAGACAATAAGTAGAATGAAAATATTATCACACATGAACAGGCAGCCAGTAAACCTTATGTTCATATAATGTAGAATATTAGCATAAGCCCATTTTTCTCTTTTTTGATTTGAATTACTGTTTTGCAGGTTGTTCAGTATTATTTTATTTACTTAAACATAAGTAAATAAATAAACATTAATTGAAGATTTACTAAAGATGTTCTGTGACATTAGGAACATTAATCATATGAACTAATGGTGGTGGCCACATCATGCTGTGGGATGAGGAAGCCTTGAATATCTCTATATTTATAGGAAAAGCAGCCAATCGATCCATGGTGACTCTACTGCAGAGAATTTCTCCATCTTTACTTCATAATTGAATCTTCCAGCAGGATAACGACCCTAAGCAGATCATCATAACCTCAAAACACTTTAGTTTTATTTAACATCAAATGAAAGGTATTATTTTTAAATTTCGATTAAAGTCAGAAAAAGACATATTTTCATGTAATACATAGAAATGTATTGCAAAATATACAGATTGCCAATTTTCATATATTGCAATATATTAAACATGAATATAAAATGTAAAAATATAATCATCATTTTAGTTGTGATTGCAATACTTTAATATCTATCAATAAATCCTCATATATGGTTGTTGCTTATATTACTATATTTTGGAAAGTATGAGTACAAAATATCTTGTTCAATACATTGGATGATATTTTCCAATACAGTGCAATATGTTTTTGTTTCTTGTGTATATGCTGTAATAGTTTTGTTTTGTCACATATTTGAGCCTTGGTGAGTTGGAGACCTGATGGAGCAGACATTAGAATCTGTCTCCCCCTTAAACAGACCAAAAAATAATATGTCTTATTAACTCACTTTTACTACTTTACAATGCAAAACTCATCTGATATGTTGATGTTTTGTCTAAGTGATACATGCTAGTCACTATTATCTATCAAAGCTGTATGCAGTAAAAGAGTGTCCACTACTGAAAACACACCTTTCTTCTTTCACTCAGCCATTTTTACATTTTGCTTCTATCAGGAAAATGCTGAACCCCTGGCTCCCACAGAGGAAGACCTCACGCTTAATATTCTGGTCTATAAATATTCCCACCACTGACACTTTTATGCAAAGCCGAACTGGAGACATGTTCTGGATGGAGAAGAGGAGGAAGTGAAGGATCTATGACTTTGAGTTTTTTCTCAGACGTTACTTTGTGATCACATGATGGAACTGAAAGAGAGACGCAACACTGGAGAGTAAGAACCAAGCAGATAACATAACAGAGACATGCAGCTTAGAAATCCCAGTGACTTGTGAACAGGGCCATGTACTCAGACACAAAATGACTCACATTCATGGAAATCTTGTATGAATATGAAAATACTTTTGAGTTCTGGCCACCTGCTTTTTTCTGGTCCTGCTACTGCTTAACTTTTTATTTTTCTTTAACATAGAAAGTACTACTGATTCAGTGCTTCTAGGTTTTTTGTGTCTATACCAGTGTTGTGGTACTCGAAGTTGGTCTTGGTGTTAAGACCATTTTTTGATGGTCTTGT
>NW_015115373.1:66009-73849 GCF_001443285.1 Poecilia latipinna
CGGTCTTGGTCTTGACTCGGTCTCGACTTGCCTCGGTCTTGGTCTTGACTTGGTCTCGATACACTCTGGTCTTAGTCTTGTCTTGGTCTCGGGTTAGGTGGTCTTGGACACAACACTGGTCTATACCATTTGTGTTTCCATTGACCATGTATGTATGTAATTGCGCAACTTGGCATTTCAAAAATAATGCTTAATGGAAACAAACCAATAAAAAAACGGAGGTGTTTTTTTTGTATATTTTGCAAAACTGCAATAGAAACAGTTTTTTCACATCACATAAGTCACATGATCGACAACCTGATGTTGTAAAGACACAATGCAAGCGACTGGCCATTGACACCACATGCTTGTCCAGGAGGAGTGGATGTGTTGTCTAAGTGATACATACTAGTCCAAACCAAAAGAAAACTTTTGAACAATAAACAGAACTTGCCTGCATTTTGTAAAAGTATAATAATTGACTTACAATCTATCTGTGTGACTGAGTTGAATTGGCTTTTTTGTTTTGCTGCAGTTTTCTGCCTCACAGAGAAGCTCCTCCCTGCCCCACTCTGCTCCTTCAGACTAGCCAGCAGCAATTAGCTGATAGAACTGTACATCTGTTGCTCTCAGTATAGGAGCTACTTCTCAGTGCAATGCTGGTAAGAACATTGTTAAAGGGTTAATACAGGAGCCATTTTGTGATGACTTCCTGAAGGAGAAGTTTCAGAAAGAGTAGGAGGCTCTTAAAGAGACAGAGGTTGAATTTCAAGCAATTTTTTTAAAGTCATATTTAATACATAAGCATTTTTATAACAACTGAAGTGGTTATTTGATTGCTATCAAATGGCCCTGCATGCCTAGAAAATGCACAATACTGCTACTTTAACTGCACTGATTTGAATTTGGTTTTTGTGAAAGGTTTGTCTCTCTTATGTAAGAGAACTAAAGGTTTTTTTTTTAATGATGTTTATGGTAATAATTTATTTTTGGCCAGTATTTTCTTAAGAGCCACTGCTGTGGTTTATAATATAAAAACTGTCCTTCCTTGCACATACTGGCATAGTTAACCTATTTCTACTGTCCCTGTGATTGGCTGTTTGATGTGACATCATCTCTCCTGACTGTATTTCAGGAGGAGCACAGCAGGAGTGGCTGCAGGTTCACTCCTTCCCACCTGGACTTGGCTCTCATTGCTCACTTCAAGCTCTTAGAAGAAGCTCACTCTTGAAAACACATTGCCAGCAGTAATTATTATTCCCTGTTGAGATTAAAGAAGTCATGCCAGTGTGTCAAACAGCAAAACCAAGTGTTAATACATTTCACTTTCATTTAGTATCTCACGTTATAAACTGTGTTTAAAGTTTCCTATTCGTTGCGAGTAGTGATGTGAAGTGGTGATGCATTTATTCTTTGGTGATAGTCTCTATGAAAAAGACACTGAATTTATAGAATATAACATCTGTCAAACAAAACTGTCAGCACAACAGCCACTGATCGATTCATTAAAATAATGAAAGTTTTTTTTTCTTCCCATAAAAAAGCCTGAATCCAAATGCAGTTATAAACGGCTTCCTTCACTTTATACCAATTACATAAAGTGCATGGCCAAGAAGCTGCAAGACATCAAAGCAATTGCATCACAATTTTTGAAATAAATGTATTTTCAAACCAGAGGGTTATTAGAAGAATAATAAAGTATAGTGTTACAACATTTTTGTCTTTTGTTGTATTAAACTGTAATTGCGTTTCACTTTTTTTCCCCTCTTTGTTTACGTCTCACACTCAGTGATTCTGCCTCCTGTAATTGCTCTCCCTCCCCTCAGTGTGTGCTCAGGAAAACACTAAAACAGATTTTATTCTTGCTTTAATGGCTGCTTAAACTCCTTGGTGGCCACAAGCAAACAATGTTGTCGGCGGCTGAAAAGCCCTGCAGCGCAGAGCACTTTCATTATTTCCAAGGCCGCTGAGTAACAAGACAGCAGTCACTAGCTGACGGATTCATCAATTTAATAATCAACTACCAGAAAATTAATTGGCATGAATTCTGAAGATTAATTTGTCAGTTAAGTCTTAAGCAAATATTCTCTGGCACCAGTTTTGTGCTTATAAATATTTCTGTCCCAGTTTTCCACAGCAGTGATTCTCTATCGCCTCTTTAATATCAATATAATATTTGAACAGTTTCATTTTTCTAATTTGCACCCAATCTATTTAAACTTTTCACTTTCTGACATTAAGTTAGACTAAATGTTCCTGTTAAAGGTTAATTAGCGCTACTAGAATTAAAATATCAGAAAATGACAAACATGTTTCATGTTGAGATGCTGCCTTCCATTTCCTCTGTATTTTGTAGAATCGGATCATGTGGGGAAAACATTTTGCGTTTCCTTGACAAGTTTCTCACAACTTTGCTGGAATTTGCTGACCAGTATTTGAACTGGGTCGGGTTTGTGGGTCTCCTTGCTCAGACATTCATTTTTAATTCTGCCAATTAAACAAGACACAGATGAAATATTGTTATTTAATTACAAACAATGAATAAGAACTTTTAGAAAGTAGAATTTATTTTTATGTTTGTCTGTGAAAACACAAACACAGACTGGAGTTCAGACTGAACTCCAGTCTGATCCTTAGTGGAACAAAAGACCAACGCCTGTTGTTAAAGCTTCTTCCTGATAGCATAGCTTGTCATTAATGCTAACACTAGCATGGCCGCCAATGACAATGAATGAACCGTTTAAGTGGTTTATCTGCTAATAGCACATTTAGCAGTGCGTACATGAGATTGATTAACTGCACTAAGCCCCTCCTCCTGGATCTGATTAGTTGTTTTTGAGCAGGAGTGGTTCATTTCTTCAGATGGTAATCGTAGCACTGGTAGTAGGTGGAGGATATCAATATTTTCACACATCTGCTTTATACTGTCACAACATGGTGATAATTTTAACAAATATATTTCTTTAGAAAAGTTTCATACTGCAGCTTTAAGGTGTCCTGGGATCATGTTTTCCTGTCATGAAGGCTCTTTTCCTCTCTTTCACCACCAGCTTAATGTCTCAATCTCATGGTCATTTACGTCAGCTCCAGTGCGCTGAGTGAATCATTAGCGCAGAGTTACAATCACGTTATCCTTGGTCAGGTGGGCTGAGTCTGCAGACGCAGTGCTGAGGCAAAAATAGCAGTAATTAGCAGCTTGCTGCAAAAAAGAGAGCAAGTAAATGAAATGAAAGCTGCAAAGCCCAGATCACAAGAATCAAAATGGCTCCTCTCTACTCTCTTTACAGGGCCAGTCATTTATTTATGGGTGTTTAGACGGGCCCAGCTGCTTTCCAGGTTCAACATGATTTTTTACTGTCACCTTTATTCCCTCAGGCTGGTGGGAGAAACACATGGAAGTATGCAGGACTGAAGAGCCATGTTCAGAAGACCTGCGCCTAAAAACTTGGTGCTCAGCATCTTTCTGCATGATAGATGAGGAGGAATGCGACTGAGAGTTCATGGTTACCTGAAAATCTGCTGGTGTTTATTGTGCACACACTACCATAGATTGGCTTAGCATTGAAAAAGAAACAACAAAAAAACAAAAAACCACTGCTAGTTTAAGAAAGACTCTTAGTGGTAAGCACACTGAGCCTGTTGGGGGATGGTATTACCACAACATTAGCATAAAAGATCAGTGCTACGCTTTCAGTGGTTTTGATTTTACGCTCTTTCTGTCCCGTTGAGCAACACGACTGCTGCTGTGTGTACAAATTGGATTGAAAGATGCTTCGATACTGAGTGTAATTTATCAATTTTCATAAAGTAAATTGATTCTCTATAACAAAGTGGCTTACATGAAATAAAACTGAAAAGCAAGCTGTGTTCGTCCCTGAAGTATTTTAGGAGAATGAGACATGGGACATTCTGAGTTATTATATTTGCCATTTTAAAGAAAAGCACTCTCACATTAAAGGTAATGTGTAAATGAGGAGGTTAGTTTAGAAAGAGAAAGTGCATAAGATGTGCACAGATATATAAAACTGAATATCAAAACTGATGATATATGAAGTGGTGGTCATTTACACATTTTACATTTATACATTCATTTTATAGGTTGTTTTTTTCTTTTAAAAACACTCTTTTACAGTAAAACATGAACTCTAACACCATTTTTATCTGTAAAATCAACAATAATGATACCATCTAAGAAAATGTTTTATCTGTAATTTTATGGTTAAATTCTGGCAACCACAGCTGCCGACATTTACCATACAGTTTATATGTTTATGTTTTGTTTTTTTTTCTAAGTATTGTAAGTTCCTGTTTTTGTTGTTGTTGTTGTTGTTGTTGTTGTTTTTTGAATATCAATTTTAAAATAAAGGTCAGCAAGCCTAATGTCAAAACTTGTATTTTGCATAATCAAAGCAAATATTCAAAGTAAAATTTTAAGTTTGTACCCAACTTTTATCACATTCTTTGGATCGTGGTTTTCTGTGTTCTACTCAATTTCCTGTGGTTTGATTAGTTCTATAAGTACTGCCATAATTTTGTATTTCTGTGCTCATTATTGTTACAAAGGTGTTGCCATATAGGTGGGATAACTTTATAAAATCCTTAATGTTTCAAACTATTTACATGAACTCATAAAGAAAAAAAAAGAGAAAAACAACAATTCAGAACAAACTCTGCCTTTATGGAGACTTGATAACCTCTAACTTACTTATTCTCAGAACAATTGAATCTCCACCCAGTAGGTGGAGATGCTTTTTCTCATATTTTAAAGCGTTCTTGTTAAATATGAACCTGTTTTCAGTCAAGTTGTATCATGCAAATCAAACTCGGGTCCAAAAATAGTTTTTATTGTAGAGGCTGCATGATGATATCATTTGGTTGCTTTATTTAAGGCTTTTGGAACAGAATAATTTTAATAAACTATATTGTTAATGATGTGTAATTGTTAATGATGTTGTTAATGGTGCACCTGAATGTTACTCTGTCTGGATCTTATTTCCAAAGTGCTTTAAATATGAGAATCAAACTAGAAAAAGTTCTATGTGTGAAACTGGAGAAACTGGAGAAATCCATCAGACCGATGAAGACGAGGCACTTGGCTGTAAAGCTACACCTGCACCCACAGAAACCCAGCGGGAATCTTTACCTCCATTCTAAGAAAACAGAACATCCTTACACTTCAAACACAAATGTAACATCACTTTTCTTCTTTTCCTCTCCAGTTATGAGCCTTTATATAACTCTATTTTCTCTTTTTTTTCCCATCAAAGGCCCCCAGTCACCTGTTCCCCATTTATCATTCACACACCTGGATCCACTTACATCATCACACTCTACAGTTTAAGTACATTGAATCTCTGCACAGTTTCTCAACATGTTCCTGCTCTGCTGCTCAGTGATTTTATCTTAATATGGTTTAACAAATGAATTATGTCATCATGTCATCCAAACAAAGATATTAAGTGGCAGTACATAACATCACTGTGGGGTGTTTAAAATAGTTTTGTATTAATTCTGCTTCTCATGTTTTAAGTTGCTTAGTTTGGAGAGTTGGACAGTACTAGTCTGGACAGAACGCACAGCAAAGGACTGATGACTGGTCACATCGTCACCTCAGCAGGATGTGCTTTACCACATCGGCGGTATTTTAGGCCTGTTGGGTTATTTTAGGTGTTGTTTTTATTGCTGTGTTTTTTCTCTACTTGGTCCCTTATAGCCACTAAAAAGTTACATTTCTCTGAATATGAGGAAAATGTTCAAATACAGTTGAAATAACACAAAACAAACCTAACTTACAAGCAACTTTTCAGCAAGAATTAATACTTTCTTAGTATTGATAAGAAAGTACTACTTATAAGTGAAATAATCTGATTGTGAAACTAATATTTTTTCATCAATATTAATCAACTATAAAGTAAGGTAGCTAACGGTGTTAGTGATAAAATAAATATTTTATGCCTTACTGAAATTGATTTATGGTAGAAACACAGTCACAAAAGTCAAGACAAGGTAAAAGAATAAAACACAAGAACATCCAGACCAATCAGCCATTCCCTCATTTACATGGGAGCTAATCTGTTTGATCATGTGATGAATTTAAGGGCCAGTCACAGACCATAACTCTGGGTTTTTCTCATTCCTCATACATCTTATGAAAATGTAAACTTTTTCTTTTAAAAAGCGGTTTACTCTTAGTCAGCTTCCCTCTCTTACATTTTATTCTCCAGATCAATACTATTTTATTCAGTGTTGGAATCTCTTCTTAGATCTTCGATTTAAACTGTTGTTGTTCTTTTTTCCAGTTGTACAGTAGAACAATCAATCCTTACAATGTTCCTGAAAGAAAGACCTTGAGCACTTCTTTCAACATTCACAGACTCAACAGAAACATTGTGACATAGCGAGATCACTGTCTGCAGTATCTGAGATAAAGATAAACCAAAAGAAACTTGTTGCACCTCTTTCTGTGGAAAGACAGAAGTGCAGATAAGTGGGAGCAGCTGGTTCAGTGCAAAATGTTTGGATAAAGTCAGAGAAAACTTACAAGGAGACTTGAGGTAAAAGGACATCAATTGGGAATAACGAGGAAAAGTTGGACAATCACTGAGAAGACTGCAGACAATCATGGAGAGTAATAGAAGAACTCAGTAGAGAAAAACAAAGAAAGGAAACTATATATACTTAGGTAGGAGTGGAGAGTGACATAAGAAACAGAAGAGCTAATCAGAGGTAAGTAGACAAAGCTAGGGAAGAGAACTGACAGAGGGAAATCAGGAAATGTGCAACAGGGAAGAGAGGAAAATAGGCAGAACTGGAGGAAGAGAGGAAACTGTTCCAAAGGGGAAATTCTGAAACTAATATCGACAGTAACAGACAGAAACATTAATCAAGGAAACCCAGGACTAAATGCACAATAAATAATAAACAGAGGAAAGAACAAAGGGAAAGCAAAGTAAAAGAACAACAAAGAAATGAGCAAAAGAGAACCAAAGTTCTAACAGAGTGGGATCAGAACATGTCTGCTGTTGACTTCATCTGCTTCTGGTGATCAATAAAACAGGAAAACTCCCATCTGCAGACGCTTTTCCATCTTTTTGATACCTTTCCTCTTCATACAATCCAACATATTTAAAAGTATATGGTGGATTTCTCCAAAACACTTCAAACTCTTTTTCTTTTTTAAATTGGCACTATTCACAACTTTCCAAAACAGTAGAAAATTACTAGCAATTGCAATCATTTATTGTCTATGTTACCATGGAAGCTACTTTAAATATCACACTCAGAAAAGGACAGGTCAAAGTTCATCACCAGGCTCCAGTAAAAGCAAATGGCTCAGCTTTAATGCCTTCTTCAGGAGTCTTCAATCAATACTCCGTCTTTTCTTCCCTCTTGCAGCAACGTTCAGCCTGTTCTTTTGATTTATGAGTCTGACGATTCCTTTGTGCCACAGGTTGTGCAGTTCATCTTTCTGTGGCTTCATCCTAACTACTGCAACATGTCGTTTTGACAGATACACGAACCCTTCTTTTGTCAATCTCAGATTTTTTTCTATGTTCTCAGATTCTCCCTGAAGAGAAGATATCTGCATGTGTCTTCTTGAAAAAGCTGCATGTTAGATCAGCTGAGTTTGTTGGTCCAGATTGCCTGTAGGATTCTTCTATGATTTTGAAGAAAAAAAAAAAAAAAAATATATTGTTCCTGGGAGGGAATATTGTTCCTGCCACCTGCCTCCTTCCGATGACCACAGGCACCACTGTGGTCTTCACCACAGTGGTGGTCTTCTCCAGTTGTTGTGGTCACTTGGTATTGCTACATCCACCACAACGGCTTTCCTCTGTTCTTTATCCACCACCACAATGTC
>NW_015115374.1:0-202 GCF_001443285.1 Poecilia latipinna
CACTGTTCTGTTTTGAAGTTATAAATGTTGTTTTTTATACAAGAAAAGGGAGAAAGCCTGCCCTCTCATGTTATTTTAAGGTACTACAACATAGTAAGTTTTGTCATTCAAAACAAAACTTATTAAACGGTAGAAATAGACGCCGTTGGTGTTCGTTGGTGTAAATTACTGTTCAAATCTTTCGTGTATGGTTGCATTGCCG